>NC_143047.1:28237500-28537500 GCF_057628025.1 Oncorhynchus mykiss | reverse complement strand
CCCCTCTGAGTTTACTGATGGGAAAACACAGTGGGTAAAGGGAGTGAATTTAGATTAAAAGGGCACTGTTTGTCATAATTGAGTGGGATAATGCAGGCTACCTTGTAGTGCTAATCAATGCAGGTAATGTAAATATACAATATCCGTATAAATACACAATAATTTGCTCTTGTGTATATTGTTTTACTAAAGATATGAAATAATGATATCATTTCACTAAATTTGTGAAAAGATACACTAAACCTGAGTGTGCTGTTGTTTTGGTTGTTGTTGTTGTTGTTTTATTTTCATTAACGCCGTTATCAGGCTGTCTTCTTGTGCGGTTTGGAAGGCTGACAGGGCCCACTGTGCAACACTACACTGGTGCTGACATGTTTGAAACAAGCATGGATGGGCCCACAAATACACACACACACTCTCCTCTGTCTCTCTCTCTCTCGCTCTCTCTCACTGTACAGGACTCAATCACTAGTACAGCACCCCTCGTAGGCTAAGCTAGCTACACCACACCATCTCTCTCTCCAAAGGCCTCTTGATTTCCCAGCATGCTCTGTATCACCTCCCACACCACTGTTGTCCTCACATTTCCTTTCAAGCCTGGTCACAGTTGTTTTATATTTTCATCTGGCCGCCCGAGGATATTTATCTGCAGGAGTTTAATGTGGCGGTCAACTAACTGAAGCGCTGCTGCTTTGTTTTTCAAACAGTAACAGTTGCAGGGCCAGAAAACACCAGCATTAGCCTGGCTAATAACTGCATCCAGCTCCATCTCACAAATGTGCCGGTGAAAACCCAAACCATTAATGTGTGTAATTGTATTGTAATTGCGTGGTAATTATACTTCTAAAGCACACTCACCTCCTCTCAGCCCCAAAGGCAGGTATATTCCATGCTGCCTGTTCCCCAACAGATTAGAGCAGGAGATTTCTCTACCATGGAGAAAACGGATTAAAGACTGTCGCAGTATTCTTCAAGTGTATCCTCTCCTCACTTCAGTTGTACATCTTTGGGGGGTTTTGTTTGTTTTCAGATGCGATTTCACAGAACATAAACATGTACACAATACTGCTGGGGATGGAGGAAATTATTTTTCAAGAGACCAGGGGAAATCCATTCACCAGGTAGCTGAGTGGGACTGAATGTGTGTTTATGATTGAACATAGATTTTTCTCTGTGTTAACATTTTTGTCTACATGTGTGTTTGTGTAACTGCATGAGCAAGTCAGGGTTTCAGTTAGCCGTAATAGCCGGCTTTTGTCCAATAAAAATCATTGAAAACACTACATTTGTGCTGGCCAATTGTCCGGGAGAAGAAGAACAAAATCCCATTGCCTCTCTTTCTAAATTTCTAACAGATAATTTCATCTCTGTCACATGAAACTGCTCGCATGTGCAGTGCCCTTTTGACAACTGTATTTTCCCACTAATTGCATTATGGAACAAACATTTGTGCGTAGCCTACTGCCTTGTGTGCATTGCTGCGCTTATAATGTGAAGAAACACATTATATGTTCTGTAAATATGAATGACCATATTCTAAATGTGATTTCTGTCATTCTGAGCACAGTGGGTGGACGCCCTAATCAGGTTACACACCCAATGCAAATGGGTCTGGTAAATTTCTCAAATATAGTAATAGTAATAGTAAATTGTAAATTAAAATGTTGCAGGTCATATGTAAGGCAACCACATTTTCCTAACAGAAACCCTGGTGTGCGTGTGTGTGTGTGTATGTGCGTGTGTTTTGTGTGTATGTGTTTTTTGTGTGAGTGCGTGTGTGTGTGTGTGTGTGTGTGTGTGTGTGTGTGTGTGTGTGTGTGTGTGTGTGTGTGTGTGTGTGTGTGTGTGTGTGTGTGTGTGTGTGTGTGTGTGTGTGTGTGTGTATCTGTCTACATGCTATTAGCATTGGGGAGGGGAGGTGTCATTGCTACTTGAATAAACTCAACTGCTGTGCACTGGACTCATTATGTATCCCTACTGTGGTGCTTCATAAAGACATATGGCCAGAGACTAACACTTGATGTGACTTCCTGCATCCTACTGCCTCTGTGCTTGTCACCCACAATCTAACCCAGTCTAATCCCTGCTTTAATTTACTCCAATCGCAAGCCAAGCAGCAACTAACACTGTCCTCAGGGGTCCTCTCACTTGTGCTGCCGGTGACAAGGGATATGCAAAAGCACAGTTCCTCATCGGGCCAGCTGACAGGGAGCAGTTCCGCCGGGGAACGCACCTCTTGTCTCCTCCCGCCCCTCAGCCTCTTTTAACGTCACTCACCACAGCACTTTGCCAGTTCTTGGGAGAGGGCTTTATTAACATGTTGTTCTGAGGGGCTGTTAGGCCCAGACTGTTTGGCGGCGGATGGAGGAGGATGGAGGATGCAGCTATTGATTACTGATGAGAAATAGACCCACTGGAAAGTATTTTTCTACTTTTTTTCTATCTTTGCCGAACCTCTTCCACCTTATTTTTCCCAGTCTTCTAATTTCCCCCAGCCAGGCAGGAATGGTAAGAGGAGAGAGAGCAGGGAGAGCAGAGGGAGAGCAGGCAGTCGTTGACGGGCAGAAGTAATTGCTATCAGTCTGTCATTAGGCTCCCAGTCTCTCTCTCTCTCCACAGGCCTGTGCTCAGCTTTGCTTACAAATAAGACACTTAGGAGACGAGTGGAATTCTCTCCCCCAAAGCTGTGATGTATTGGATTTTTTACGGTCTGAGCAGCTCCTCCAAATGCCTTTTCATTCCCTCTCGTCCTGAGTACCATTTTCTCTCTGTCCGCTCCACTCTCTCTCTCTCTCCACTCTCCTCTCCGCCTTTCAGAGTATCATTTGCAATTTAATGCTCACCTGGGGTGAGCCTTGACAATAGACTCCAGCGTGAAATGGTTTCGGCCCTGCCTGCATGCCTAATGAGGTTGATGTTGAGCTATTTAGGTCATTGTCCCTCTACAATATCTACTTAATGCAACTCCATGGGAGTGGATTGTTGGAACGGTTAAAGATTCTATTAAGTCTTTACAAAAGCCATTCCATTCTGCTGTCCACTATATAGTAGCAGGGACACTTCAGCAGTTAGATTTCACCTTGTTGAAAAGGCTGTTGCTACAAAGTGTAGCAAGAAGGTGCAATGTTATATCAGAGGGGAAGACTTTTATATCGTTCCACTTTGAACTAAATAAAGTAGAATCTTCACGATTGTCAAGTATAAAGGCACATTTTGTATTCAGAACTGAAAACTGATGAACGTTTTTGAGTTTTTTTCTCCCAAAATATTTGAACAGATATGCTTAGTTTGAAGTTCATATTAATCATCACACAAAATGATGTCACACAGCAGACATGGCAACACCGACTATTAATCACAACAGAGCTCATGAACAGAACCCATGACAGCTTTTGGAATCAGGAGGGGGAAAAGTTGAAGGGGGGCCCTCTTTGAGTGAGAAGCCCTCTTTGAGTGAGAAGCCCTATTTGAGTGAGAAGCCCTATTTGAGTGAGAAGCCCTATTTGAGTGAGAAGCACTTGATATGAAAACTGTGTTGTTGTGCTTTGTACCAGTCTGTGGGAGTTTTTAACCAAGCCCATATGGTGGTAGCCACCAGCTTTCGAGAAGGCGGGTGGGTTGGGAGGGTTAGCCAGGGCCAGGATTTCACACAGTCAGTATTGAGTGGGATTGAGGAGGCAAGCTCTTAAGCTGTCTTTTCAGGCGCAGCAAAAGCCCTCCATCTGTCCACCCCAAAAACTAGGGGCGAGTTTACTCAGCTCCCTGTTGGCTGATTGGGCCTCCTGAAGCAGAAGTAACAGCATCAATAGTGTAAACCCTTGCTACTTCAGAGTATTACATTTCTTTTCATGCTTGACTTAATCAAAAGTGGGGAAGTGAAATTTACACCTTTTTGATGTTCTTTTTTCCTAAGAGACTAAGAGAGGGCCATCTTAACCCATTTGATCTTCACAAGCATCCCACTAAATGGCCAAATATGCCAAGCAGACGGAAGCAGACGGTTGGCAGTTGCCAGTTTGCGGCAGGGTCACTATTGGAGCACTCCATGTGGTGGGGCAAGCACCTCACAGAAGGTTCCAGTCTTCACTGAGCCACGCCAAGATTCTGTCTGTCTGTCTGATGATGTCCCACTGTCCCTCTTCCACCATCCATGAGGATAAGCTAAAAGCTAACCCAGCCAGTCCCATGCTGACTCTCTATGGTCCACCGGAGAGAGTGTGAGATGTCTGTCCACAGTGGAACATCATGATGAACGCCTGTTAACTGTGGCTTCCTAACAAAAACACACAGACCAGACAGCAACTACCATCCAAGTACTGTGGCTTCATAACAACACACACACAGCAAACACCAAACACCAACCAGCCAAGTGTCATCATCACTATGATGTTTATATTTGATGGCATTAACATGGGTAGCAGAGTCCATATCTACTCAGTATGCAAATATGCATCACATGGATTGTGCTCTCTGGGTAATGTGAAGATCAGGATTCCTATCAGCAGTAAGTAAATATATAATTATCTGATAGCAACCCTGTTTAGGCTTGAGAGAGAGAGAGAGAGAGAGAGAGAGAGAGAGAGAGAGAGAGAGAGAGGGAGAGAGAGAGAGTGTGTGAGAGAGAGAGAGAGAGAGAGAGAGAGTGTGTGAGAGAGAGAGTATGAGAGAGAGAGAGAGAGAGAGAGAGAGAGAGAGAGAGAGTGAGAGAAAGAGAAAGAGAGAGAGAGAGAGAGAGAGTGTGTGTGAGAGAGAGAGAGAGAGAGAGAGAGATTGACTGGATTTGTGAGAAGAGTAAATGTTTTGCCTGCAGTGTAACCTCTCTAAGCTGTACTTGGAGCTACATGGTGGAGACATGCGGACGTGTGGAGGCGACGTGGGGACGTGTGAAGATTGGTCTCGACAGGGATCTGGAGAGCAGTTGTCTGGTAGCATTGCATGGCAAGCGGTGCAAAGTGACAGTTGCTCTAGGAAGCCAGGCTTTATTGAGACTGTGGTAGAGTGTGGTGTCTGTCTGGAGCCTTTAGCCCATGCTAAGCCCAGGCTAAGACCCTGCAGCATCTGACGGTATGGCGGTGGGTGAACTAGGCCCAGGCTCCAGGCCCTACCGGGCCCCGTGGAGCTCTGTTTGCAGCTTTTAATGAAGCCGGGGGCCTGCGACACAGCCTGGTCCTCCGCCTGGCTCTCCACTTGCCAGGCCCTGCCCTTCCTCTCTCCCCAGGACCAGCTTGGATCCAGCCAACACTGCAGACCGGCAGCTCCATTAGTGCTTGTTTATTTGCCAGATATCCCCAATGCAGCAGCTACCCCCTTCCTTAGTCGTCATGTGAACCCCCCCCCTCCCACCCCCCCCCCCCAACCCCCCTCCTCCGTAAACCGTTGTTGGTTATTCATTTAGGTCCAATTTTCTCACTCGCTCGCTGTTGTAGGCCCCAACTTGGAAAAAAAATCAGTTTGAGATAATTAAATGCTTGTGGCCCTGTGGAAAACAATGTTTTTTTGTGTGTTGAATATAAATTACCATTACTAGCGCCTCCCTTGCAAATGGGAGTGGAGGGTGTTGGGGCGGGGGGGGGGGGCGGGGGGGTGTTACTTTGTGTCAGTATGAAAAGAAGGGGCCCCAGTCCAGGCAGCCAAAACCCTGCAGAGGAACTTGTCTGGGGCCGTGATGTTCCGACAGCTCCACTGTGACAAGATACATAGTTTCCATTCAGCTCCAAGCTGCTTATTGGTTACTATAGTTTCACTAAAGCCCAATTGAAGGCGATGCCTAATCTCAACAGAATGGGTTAAAAGGTGCCGATGTCCAGAGCCACAAAACCACATGTTGAGAGTCAAGGGACCAAGCCCCACAAAGCACAGCTCCACCAGCTTTGATGTGGGGCTGGAGATGGAAGAGGGGAGAAGACTACACACTGGCCCCGCGGTTACAAACGCCTAGAAGGACCCGCTGACAATGGCCGACACTGAAGAGGGGGTCAGAGTTCGACAAAAGGGGGGTGCATTGCAGAGCCAACCCCAAAATCATGACACCTCTCCTATTCCATGATTTACAACTTTCTGGCTATTCCACTAACTGTTCCTCTGGACGACTCTTTTTTCTGATGCTCTGTGTTGGGAGTCCATGATGGGGGAGCGGGTGAAGGAAGGTGGAATAAACAGGCAGGAAGAGAGAGGAGGAGAGAGAAGGAGGTGGGAGGAGGCAGTGGGGCGTGGGCTGAAGGCCGCTGCTGTGTTTAAGGCCTCTCACATCTTGAGCACACTGCTTCTCTTGGAGTGGTCCAGAGCAGAGGGGAGGGGTCCTGGGCCTGGGTCACTCACTGTTTCAATAGACTGCCTCTCAATGCCCATGAGGAGTCATTGAAAAACTAATATTGTTCAGCATATCCCAGGGATTAGGTCTTATTGGTGCAACAAGTACGCAATACTGCAATGTTTATTTTTCATTTCTCTTTGTTGTGGCCTCTAATTGGTGCTCAGTGTGGAAACTTGTGGAGCATTCATTAGCTCTGGTGAACACAAATGAGTCATGAGTATATGATTAGCCCAAAAGGCTCTTTTTGGAAATACTAAATATATCTTTAGATGGCCTGCTTTGGCATGATGCTGTGATGCTGCTGACACTGTGATTAGTTAACATAATTTCACCTAATCTACAAAGCTATTTTTGACATCACATTCTGAACAAAATGAACAAAGACATTTGAGATATAAGTTCATTTCTGATGCACTACTATACAAACACATTGATTGTCAGATTGTTTCTATGGAGCACCAGATGATGTGAGAAGTCATTGGCGATGCGTCTGTTCATGATGTTTAGCTATGATGGCCATCTCATCAGCATATGCACATACTGTATGTTTACACGCCCTCTCATTTATTAGGGGACTATTTCACATCTACATCGCCCATAAAAAAAACTAATCAGATTAATCTCTCACTCTCCCGGCCATACAACATTACTATGGCTTCCCCCATTGTGCCAGTTTATGGCAGATTTTAAATCAATTAAGTATGTAATTTGTAACAACTGCTCAGACTGGTTCAGGCCTAAACAATGGCAGTGGGATAACTGTCCTTTAGTGAAGCATCAATGGGCTTACAATGTGCTGAATTAGCTGGCATATTAATGACCAGCAGCAATACCCCTCCATTCTTCTCACTCAAATCTTCTTATGCAAATGGTTCATGAATCGTAGTTCAAAGCAGGTCCTTTTAAGTAAGTCCTACAGAGCCCTACACCCCATCCACAGTCAGCACACTGGGGTCCAGCCGCCCCCCCCCCTCTCTCTCCCTCTCTCTCTCGCTCTCTCTTGCTCTCCCTCTCCCTCTCTCTCTCTCTCACTCTCTCTCTCTGAACATTATCCAGTTAGCATTCACCTCTGCTGCTTACTGGCATGGTTGGGCCAGGGTGGGTAGGGGGGGCAGGAGAAGGGCGGTGTGAGGGGTTAATCCCACCAATTGTGACAGTGTGTTCCAAATGTGGTGTTCAGCAGGGGGGAAAGCAGGACCCATCCAAGTTCATGCCCCAGCTTGAAAGAGATAGAAAGACTACTGGGTTCTGAGTTTGGAGAGATGGAAATAATCCCTTCAGAATTTAGTTAAAGGGACGCTGGTCTTTTGTGTTGGCCAAGATACATTTAAAAGGCGATGTCATAATGGTTGGATTGAAATGATACATTTTGAACACAATAGATGTGGCTTCTTTCCATACACAACTTAAAACCCCTTTGTCCCCATTATTGGGAAAGTTGTTTGGATACATGCATACACTCTGAATTAGAATAAGTTGTTGTAAGACAACCTTTTATAAAATATTGAACATGATCAAACGCATTGTGCTCTCCTGAATGATGTCACTGTTGGGTGGGTGCAGAAAAACCTTGTGTTAATTATTAGTGATCTCACTGAGTTTAACATAATTCATCTTCCATAAAGCAAGAACAGATGGTTTAGGGTTATGGTTACTCATTACTATGCGGTTACCATGTACAACACTACTGTACACACTTTTTAGCTGCAGGCTATGCCCCTATTTTTGTCAGGCAACATTTTCCGTATGATTTATGATTTTATTAGGACCCCCATTAGCCGACGCCAATGGCGACAGATACAGCCTTATTCTTACTTTAAAAAAAAATCTATACACAATACCCCATAATGACAAAGAAAAAACAGGTTTAATTCTTTGGGTGCTAATTTATTAAAACTAAAAAACACATTTCCATAAGTATTCAGACACTTTACTCTGTACTTTGGCAGCAACTAAAGCCTCAAATATTTGGTATGACACTACAAGCTTGGCACACCTGTATTTGGGGAGTTTCTCCCATTCTTCTCTGCATATCCTCTCAAGCTCTGTGAGGTTGGATGGGAGCATTGCTGCACAGCTATTTTCAGGTTTCTCCAGAGATGTTCAATAGGGTTCAAGTCCGGGCTCTGGCTGGGCCACTCAAGGACATACTCCTGCGTTGTCTTGGCTGTGTACTTAGGGTCTTTGTCCTGTTGGAAGGTGAACCTTCACCCCCAGTCTGAGGTCCTGAGCACTCTGGAGCAGGTTTTCATCAAGGATCTCTCTGTACTTTTCTCTGTTCATCTTTGCCTCGATGCTCACTAGTCTCCTAGTCCCTGCCGATGAAAATCACCCCCACAGCATGATGTTGCCACCACCATGCTCCACGGTAGGGATGGTAGGTGCCAGGTTTCCTCCAGATGTGATGCTTGGCATTCAGGCCAAAGAGTTCAGTCTTGGTTTCATCAGACTAGAGAATCTTATTTCTCATTGTCTGAGAGTCATTTAGGTACCTTTTGGCAAACTCCAAGCGGGCTGTCATGTGCCTTTTTCTGAGGAGTGGCTTCCATCTGGCCACTTTACCATAAAGGCCTGATTAGTGGAGTGCTGCAGAGATGGTTATCCTTCTGGAAGGTTCTCTCATCTCCACAGAGGAACTCTTCGAGCTCTGTCAGAGTGACTATTAGGTTCTTGGTCACCTCCCTGACCAAGGCCCGTCTCCCCTGATTGCTCAGTTTGGCTGGGCGGCCAGCTCTAGGAAGGGCCTTCGTGGTTCCAAACTTCTTCCATTTAAGAATGCTGCAGACATTTTTTGGTACAACTCCCCAGATCTGTGCCTTGACACAATCTTGTCTCTACAGACAAGACCTTTGACCTCATGGCTTGTTTTTTTTATCTCTGACATACACTGTCAACTATGGGACCTTATATAGACAGGTGTGTCCCTTTACAAATCATGTCCAAGCAATTGAATTTACCACAGGTGGACTCCAAGTTGTAGAAACACCTTAAGGATGATGAATGGAAACAGGATGCACCTGAGCTCAATTAGCACCGAGTCTCATAGCAAAGAGTCTTATGTATTTCGGTTTTTCAATCTTAATAAATTAGCAAACATTTCTAAAAACCAGTTTTCGCTTTGTCATTATGGGGTATTGTGTGTAGATTGTTGAGGATTTATTTAATCCATTTTAAAATAATGTTGTAAAGTAACAAAATGTGGAAAAGGTTAAGGGGTCTGAATACTTTCCTAAGGCACTTTCTGGGGTCTGACACATAATGAAAAAGACATTACAGACAAAAACACTTTACAAGTTAAATATATATTTAAAAAAAAACATTAACATAGACATTGCAGACTTATGTAAAACATTTTGTATTTTAGTTTACAACAAATAAAAATGTATTTTCATAACATCAACATTAAAACTACAAGTTCTTATTACACTTTTTGCAGTGCGACTTCCACAGCAGCACATGTGGCATCAGCCTCAGTGTGGCACTCCTTAACACTCAGGCATTATGTTAGACCAACATTAGACATGCTACAGCAAAAACACTTAAATAAACTGAAACAAATGTTCCGCTTGGCCCTCACCACTAAAAGCCCTCTTCTATTCAGGTGAAACGAGCGTGTCTTTAAAATGCCTTCTGCCCTTATGTTTGTTTTCTTTAACCGCTTTCATTTACTTTGTTCATGACATCTGTGATATACATGTTGAATATGGGACTAAATATGCTCACAGGGTGGGAGTCAAAGGCTCCATTGTGCCTGCGCCTGTACTGTGTACCTGTAGCTCTCTCCCATTTCCATTTGGACGTGAAAGTACAAGCTCTCTAAGTACTTTAATATCCCACATAAATAATACAATCATTTATCATGGGCAGCAGCCTTCATGTAGGAACAGCCTCTCCATACACTTCTTTACAATTCCTGACATCATGTGTTTGCTTGGCATTTCCCAAAAACTGTTGCCTGTGTGTCCAGAGGCTTAAAGCACATTTATCCACAAAGTTCACTATTCAACACATTGTTCACCTTCCCAGGGAGTTTCCAATTAAATACAAAGCCTTAATTTATGAATCTAACTCTCTCTGAGCACACATGATACCCATTTGAGAGGTATTATTTGTTGTTGTGGGATTTCTCATGGACTCGTTGGGACTGGGCCAAGGAAGGGTTCTGCAAGGCTGGGTGGGACAACAAAGGCCTGGGACTAACAGTATGGTGCAGTCAGAATGCTGATCTGGAGCATCCCATGGCATCACATTGCAAGAGCACAGCCTCTAGTAAAGGATATTGTTGAGTTGGGCAGGAAGTTCAGTCAATACCTGTAGGTGAGATAATTAAGAAGAAAGTCACTCAATATGGATATGAGCATTTATTTAAAAAAAGATTGGATTATAAAAAAAAAAAAAAGGGAATTTATAACTAAACTGCTGTTGCTACTAAATTTGGTCAGTGTAAGTACCGATTTAACTTTACTTATAATGAAGCATTTTAACGGTGTACGGGTTTAACACTTTCAGCCATGGTTCCACTATCCTTCACCCCTCTATTTATCTCTCTCTCTCTCTCCATCCCTCCCTCCCTCCACCTCCCTCTCTCCATCCCTCCCTCCCCCTCCCTCTCTCCATCCCTCCCTCCCTCCCCCTCCCTCTCTCCATCCCTCCCTCCCTCCCCTCCCTCTCTCCAGTAGGGTGCTGGATGCTGCATGGTCTTGCTGTGAATTTCCCTTTCTTAAGTTGCTCATAATGGCCGTGTGAAGTCCCTAAGAGGGACTGTTCCCCTGGGTGACAGATTCTCCCTGTCTCTCCGTGAATTTACCCCTGTGATAATTTGTCTTTGTGCTGACGGCTCCGTGGCTCCACGCGACGACATGGAGGCAATGGACGAAGGGAGAGGCGGGGGGTAGGGGGCCCATCCCCATCACCTGCCATCTCTGTGGCCCTCTTGACATCCCGGAGCCCCCCCTCAGTCATTCTCCTCCCCTCCCAGTCCCCCATTTTCCTGCCCACTACTTTCATCTCTCTCTCCAGCAGGAGCTGTCTCCTCACTCGCAGAGCAACCAAATAATGGAGCTTGTCACAGGCCTTGTTCTTTGTTTTTTTCAGAGTCTAAGAAAAATGCAAAGACTCCATTGTAGTCATTAATTTTCCCATCCTTTTCCCCTGGGCCTGTAGGCTGGGGTTTGACCCATTTCAAAAGGAGGACTGGCATGGAGGACAAATTCCTTTTTTGCTTTTCAAGAAAGTGAATTCTTGATGTCACACTTTTGTTTTGTTTTGTGTGTCAGTGTGTCAGTGTGAGAGAGTGTGTTTGTGTGTGTGTGCATGTGCAAGTGCATTTGTGAATGTTTGAGGGTGAGTGTGTGTGTCTGTGTACACATGTAGCTGTCTATACATGTTTGTCTATTGTGTTAGTGAATTTGTGAACGCATTCACTGTTACAATATTTTGCTCATGCAGTGTGCTTCTGTTTATGACTGTCTGTCACGCCCTGACCTGAGATATCTCTGTTTTCTTTATATTTTGGTTAGGTCAGGTTGTGACTAGGGTGGATACGCTTGTTTTTGTATTGTCTAGGGGTTTTGTATTGTCTAGGGTTTTTGTATGTCTAGGGTTTTGTAGGTCTCGGTATTTGTATGTTTATGGTGGCCTGATATGGTTCCCAATCAGATGCAGTTGTTTAACGTTGTCTCTGATTGGGGATCATATTTAGGTAGCCATTTCCCTTTTGGTGTTTTTGGAATCTTATTCTATGTTTAGTTGCCTGTCTGCACTATTCATAGAGCTTCCCGTTTCATTTTGTTATTTTTTTAGTTTGTTCAGTGTTCATTCTATTAAATAAAGAAGAATGTACGCATACCACGCTGCACCTTGTTCTCCTTCATACGACGAACGTGACAGAAGATCCCACCATAAAAGGACCAAGCAGCGTGTTCAGGAGGAATGGACCTGGGAGGAGATCCTTGATGGAGCAGGACCCTGGACGCAGGCTGGGGAGTATCGTCGTCCGAAGGAGGAAATAGAGGCAGCGAAAGCGGAACGGCGACGTTACGAGGAGTTATACCAACGAGGTAGGCCGGGGGGGCACATGGAGCAGGACCCTGGACGCAGGCAGGGGAGTATCGCCGTCCGAAGGAGGAAATTGAGGCAGCGAAGGAGGAAATTGAGGCAGCGAAAGCGGAACGACGACGTTACGAGGAGTTATACCAAAGAGTATAAAGGCCACGGAAACCCCAAGAAAAAAATATTGGGGGAGGCACACAGAGTGGTGGGCGAAGTTGAGGGATGAGTCTCCAGTGCGCCTCCACAGTCCAGTATGTCCTGTGCCTCCTCTCCGCACTCGCCCTGAGGTGCGTGTCATCAGCCCTGCGCCACCTGTACCGGTCCCACACATCAGGTCTCCAGTGCGCCTCCACAGTCCAGTACGTCCTGTGCCTCCTCTCTGCACTCACCCTGAGGTAGGCGTCATCAGCCCGGTGCCACCTTTACCGGTGCCACGCATCTGACCTCCAGTGCGCCTCCACAGTCCAGTACGTCCTGTGCCTCCTCTAAGCACTCGCGCTGAGGTGAGTGTCATCAGCCCGGTGCCACCTGTACCAGTCCCACACATCAGGCCTCCAGTGTGCCTCCCCAGTCCAGAGATTCCTCCGACAGTTCCCAGTCCAGAGCTTCCGGCGACAGTTCCCAGTCCAGAGCTTCCGTCGACAGTTCCCAGTCCAGAGCTTCCGGCAACAGTTCCTAGTCCAGAGCTTCCGGCGACAGTTCCCAGTCCAGAGCATCCGGCGACAGTTCCCAGTCCAGAGCTTCTGGCGACAGTTCCCAGTCCAGGGCTTCCGGCGACAGTTCCCAGTCCAGAGCTTCCTGCGACAGTTCCCAGTCCAGAGCTTCCGGCTACGTTTCACAGTCCGGAACCTCCAACGACAGGCCACAGTCCAGAACCTCCAACGACGGGCCACAGTCCGGAACCTCCATCGACGGGCCACAGTCCGGAACCTACAGCGACGATCCCAGTCCGGGTTCTCCAGCGATGGTCTCCAGTCCGGGGTCTCCAGCGACGGTCCCCAGTCCGGGGCCTCCAGCGAAGATCCCCAGTCCGGGGCCTCCAGTGATGATCCCCAGTCCGGGGCCTCCAGCGACGGTCCCCAGTCCGGGGCCTCCAGCGAAGGTCCCCAGTCCGGGGCCTTCAGCGAAGATCCCCAGTCCAGAGCCTTTGGCGATGATCCACGGTCCGGTTCTACAAAGGCGGAGGGATCAGCGTAAAGAGGGGGGGGAGAGCGGCGTCCAGAATCAGAGCCGCCACGGAGGGTAGATGCCCACCCAGACCCTCCCCTACAGGTTCAGGTTTGCGGCCGGGAGTCTGCACCTTTGGGGGAGTGGGGGGGGGGTACTGTCACGCACTGACCTGAGATATCTCTGTTTTCTTTATATTTTGGTTAGGTCAGGGTGTGACTAGGGTGGATACGCTAGTTTTTGTATTGTCTAGGGGTTTGTATTGTCTAGGTTTTTGTACGTCTAGGATTTTGTAGGTCTTTGTATGTTTATGGTGGCCTGATATGGTTCCCAATCAGAGGCAGCTGTTTATTGTTGTGTCTGATTGGGGATCATATTTAGGTAGTCATTTCCCTTTTGGTGTTTGTGGGATCTTGTTCTATGTTTAGTTGCCTGTCTGCACTATTCATAGAGCTTCACGGTTCGTTTTGTTATTTTTTTAGTTTGTTCAGTGTTCATTCTATTAAATAAAGAAGAATGTACGCATACCACGCTGCACCTTGTTCTCCTTCATACGACGAACGTGACACTGTCTGTTTGTGTTTATTGATGTGTGTGTCCTGAGCGAGCGTGAGACTTCCAGGTGAATCTCACCAGACAAAGTCTCAGGGAGCTCATCAATCACCAGGCCCTGACAGTCTTTTTTCCCTGTGTCTGTTACAGATGTGAACATGCTTAATTATTTGTAGTGTAATTAGTTCATGAAATGTCAGGAAATGTCATCGCGGCCTGGCAGCGCAGGGCAGGGCCCTGTGACAGGGAGGGAGCGATGGGAGAAAGTGTCAGTGGGAGCCCATTGAGGTGGGGTAGCTGGGGTAGAGGGCAGGAGAGGGCGGGTGGTAGCTCCAGGGTGTCTGGAGGTCCTCTGGACCTGCTGAAAGAACAGGAATATGTCGGACTGATAGCTAGCACAGTGGGAAACATCTTCTTTATGCTAGTAGTAGAATGGATACTGTGTTTCTCATTAGGTCTACCCCTCTGTTCTTGTATGGATGCTGATTGAATTGAGAAGCACCATACATTGAACACAATATAGGTGAACTTTCTGCAACCATGCTAAATATACTAGTTTGAAAGGATATATGGTTATTCCTCAGTTTGCCACATGCATTTCTGATTTCAAGACACATGATGTGTTTTGATGACAAATTGACTGGGATTTCAGCCTGTGTATTGAGAGCCATCATCTCAGTATCTTCATTTAATGTCTGGTGTAACACGACAGCTCTGAATAGCCCGAACAGGCCTGCACAGGACGCCTCACAGTGCTTGTTATTCCGCGCCAGACTCTGCTATGATATTGTGTTGGAGGCTTGTAGAAACAAACCGTTCGGCCCTGATTGAGGAAACTCATCAATGGTTTTAAAAGAGACAAAAAGGAAGCCTTGCTGTTTGGCTGTGGCAACCTTTGTACTCTTTTCAAATTCAGCTGTTATCTGGAATGTACCAGCTGTCCTTGCAACACGAAAACTGCTGCCTTTTCCAAACATGATCCTGGTGTTTTGCTGTGTGGAATGGGGATTGGGTGGACTGGGTGAGCAGGGGCCACGGGCCCTTGGTGTATGTCTAGAGGGACCCCCAGGAGGGCTCTGATGGAAAAGACTGAAGGAAGGAAAGTAGCATTCTGAGGCTGGTGGTTTGCGACTGGGCATGGTACTGGAGGAGGGTGTGTGTGTGGGTGTGGGTGTGGGTGTGTGTGTGGGTGTGCATGCATGTGTGCATGAGTCAGACATCAATAGACATTGGAGGTAGTCACAAAAAGAAACACACACTTGTGCCCACAATCACACATACACACTATACTATGGAGCATGTCAAGTACAAACCCAGACCAAAGCTAACCCTCCCATGACACCTGATAACTATGATAGATGATAGGAGGTACTTTGATGTTCCTTCGTGCTTACCTAAATACAGCCTATAGAAATGCCCTTCAAGACACAAGCCCCTTATTGCAGCACAGTCAATAACACACACCTGAACTTCCACATCGGACTATTATATGTCAATATGTCCCCACCGATCACTGGAAACATGGGGGTTTTAGTTCATTGTAACTTTGCCCTTGTATTTTTGTAATGAAGGGTGCGTACATGCACACATTCTTGGTCTATGTGTGTGTGTGTGTGTGTGTGTGTGTGTGTGTGTGTGTGTGTGTGTGTGTGTGTGTGTGTGTGTGTGTGTGTGTGTGTGTGTGTGTGTGTGTGTGTGTGTGTGTGTGTGTGTGTGTGTGTGTGTGTGTGTGTGTGTATTATATATTATTATGAGATTGTACACTCAACAAAAATATAAACGCAACATGCAACAATTTCAGTTACAGTTCAAATTCATGAGGCCCTAATCTATGGATTTCACATGACTAGGAATACAGATATGCATCTGTTAGTCACAGATAACTTTTTTTTAAAGATAGGGGCATGGATCAGAAAAACAGTCAGTATCTGGTGTGACCAATATTTGCCTCATGCAGCGCAAAACATCTCCTTCGCATAGAGTTGATCAGGATGTTGATTGTGGCCTGTGGAATGTTGTCCCACTCCTCTTTAATGGCTGTGCGATGTTGCTGTATATTGGCGTGAACTGGAACACGCTGTAAGACACTTTGATCCAGAGTATACCAAACATGCTCAATGGTGACATGTCTGGTGAGTATGCAGGCCATGGAAGAACTGGGACATTTTCAGATTACAGGAATTGTGTACAGATCCTTGAGACATGGGGCCGTGCATTATCATGCTGAAACATGAGGTGATGGCGGCGGATGAACGGCACGACAATGGGCCTCAGGATCTCGTCATGATATCTCTGTGCATTCAAATTGCCATTGATAATATGCAATTGTGTTCGTTGTCCGTAGCTTATGCCTACCCATAACATAACCCTACTGTCATCATAGGCCACTCTGTTCACAATGTTGACATCAGCAAACCGCTCGCCCACAGGACGCCCTGTACAGTTGAAACTGTACAGTTGAAACCGATTCATCTGTGAAGAGCACACTTCTCTAGTGTGCCAGTGGCCACTGAAGGTGAGCATCTGCCCACTGCAGTCGGTTACGAAGCCAAACTGCAGTCAGGCCAAGACCCTGGTGAGGACGACAAGCACGCAGATGAGCTTCCCTGAGATTTGGAGATCCTGGGCATACGTGGTAACACATGGTCTGCGGTTGTGAGGCCAGTTGGACGTACTGTCAAATTCTCAAAAACGACGTTGGAGGCGGCTTATGGTAGAGAAATGAACATGACATTCTCTGGAAACATTCCTGCAGTCAGCATGCCAATTGCAAGCTCCCTCAAAACTTGAGACATCTGTGGCATTGGGTTGTGTGACAAAACTACACATTTTAGAGTGGCCTTTTAATGTCACCAACACAAGGTGCACCTGTGTAATGATCCTGCTGTTTAAGCTTCTTGATATGCCACACCTTTCAGGTGGATGGGATTATTTTGGCAAAGGAGAAATGCTCACTAACAGGAATATAAACAAATATTTGCACAAGATTTGAGAGAAATACGCTTTTTGTGCATATGAAACATTTCTAGGATATTTTATTTCAGGTCATGAAACATGAGATCAACACTTTACATGTTGCATTTATATTTTTGTGCAGCATAAGTATGCAAAAGGCTATGTGTGTGGAGTTGCTGCTTCAGAGTGCTGTACAGTACGGCCTTTGACTGTTTGTATATCCATGTTTGTTCTCAGTTCATTTGGTGTCTTTATCTTGCATTAGGCTAAGTGTTGATCCTCTTGGTCTGAAGCTGTGTGGTCTGTAGAGGCCTCAGGTTGCAGGGCCCAGCCTCAGCTGCCTCACTAAACCACTTAACTCAACTAATGAATTAGCCTATTAATCAGAGCAGGACCCTCTCCTGATCCTAAGTACTTGTGTATACTAGGAGAATGACACTTTGACCTCTATCCCTGAGGGGCTATTTCAACCATCCTCACACCGGAACATTAAATAAATACAATTTCAGCAGCATATTAATTCCACACATGCCCCATCCATAAGTAATTCGTTATGCTTACTGTATAGTTGTGGTGTACCGCGGGTACAGTGTGTGTGTGTGTGTGTGTGTGTGTGTGTGTGTGTGTGTGTGTTTGTGTGTGTGTGTTTGTGTGTGTGTTTTAATCCATTCAAACCAAGTCCAATCTAGCCCTTTTCCTCTCAATCTAGTCTACCTGCCTTATCTGTAGCTGCTGGCCACAACAATCATCAGAGGTTGAGTGAAATGAGTGAAAATAATGTGAAAATATCAAGAGCATCTTTTTCTGTTTCCCCATTTATTCCATCCACTTCCATTGAGCTTTATCACACCCAACACATCTCAACACATCCCCTTCCTCTTTTATTTTTACTCAGATTTTATTTATGCCCACTCCAACTTTTCAATTTCTGACAGATTGAAGTACCCCTATTTAACCGGTTTATTCATCAGTGCCTGCAGGGACAGGGACAGGCAGAGACTGCTGTTCCACCGTTCCAGTCAATAAAAATGAGAGAGAGCGAGAGCTTCTCTTCTCTTCCTAGGCAGGCACCTCTTCTTCCCTCTTCCCCCCTTCCCTTTGTGTGCAAAGTGGCAGCCGTGAATTTAATCGAGGGAGAATGTTGTGATTACTTAATGGTTTCCCAGGCAGCCGTGGACTGGGAGAATTAAATTCTGCATCTGCTTTCCAAGGCGTTAATCTCCTCTCCTCACATTCCGCCTGTTATGATGTGCACACAGGAGATAATGTTTAAACCGACTAAAGCAGAGTAAACCAGCGCAGGCTGTTATTGGCTTTATAATTACATAATTAACTTTTTGTCTATAATCGTTACGGAGGTAATGGCGCTGCTAAAACAGGGGGCCTCTGCCGAGCGAGAGGAAGCCAAATGAAAAATCCATAGAATGGCTTTAAGAGTCTGAAGCTGAATCACAGGGAAGAGAGAGAAAGAGAAGAGAGAGAGAAGAGAGAGAGAGAAGAGAAGAGAGAGAGAGAAGAGAGAGAGAAAGAAAGAGAGAGAAACGAGAGAAATGAGAGAGAGAGAGAGAGGGAGAGATTAGAGAGAGAGAGAGAGAGAGAGTGAGATGGTAAGGAGGAGATAGAGAGAGATGGTTAAGGAGGAGAGAGATGGGTAAGGAGGGGAGAGAGTGAGAGAGATGGGTAAGGAGGAGAGAGAGAGAGATAGGTAAGGAGGAGAGAGAGAGAGAGAGAGAGAGAGAGAGAGAGAGAGAGATGGGTAAGGAGGCGAGAGTGAGAGAGATGGTAAGGAGGAGAGAGCGAGAGAGATGGTAAGGAGGAGAGAGAGAGAGAGAGAGAGAGATAGAGAGGGGTACAGAGGAGAAGAGAGAGAGATGGTTAAGGAGGAGAGCGAGAGAGATGGGTAAGGAGGAGAGAGAGAGATATATTGGTAAGGAGGAGAGAGAGAGATGGGTAAGGAGGAGAGAGAGAGAGAGACATGTACAGAGGAGAAGAGAGAGAGATGGTTAAGGAGGAGAGAGAGAGAGATGGGTAAGGAGGAGAGAGAGAGAGAGAGAGAGAGAGAGAGAGAGAGAGATGGGTAAGGAGGAGAGAGAGATTGATGGGTTAAGGAGGAGAGAGAGAGAGATGGGTAAGGAGGAGAGAGAGATAGATGGGTAAGGAGGGGAGAGAGAGATAGATGGGTAAGGAGGGGAGAGAGAGATAGATGGGTAAGGAGGAGAGAGAGAGAGATGGGTAAGGAGGAGAGAGAGAGATAGATGGGTAAGGAGGAGAGAGAGAGAGATAGATGGGTAAGGAGGAGAGAGAGAGAGAGATAGATGGGTAAGGAGGAGAGAGAGAGAGATAGATGGGTAAGGAGGAGAGAGAGAGAGATAGATGGGTAAGGAGGAGAGAGAGAGAGATAGATGGGTAAGGAGGAGAGAGAGAGATAGATGGGTAAGGAGGAGAGAGAGAGAGAGATAGATGGGTAAGGAGGAGAGAGAGATAGAGATAGATGGGTAAGGAGGAGAGAGAGAGAGAGAGATAGATGGGTAAGGAGGAGAGAGATGTGTCTTTTTTATTTTCTTCTACTTTTTCTCCCTCTTTATTCCCTCCCTTTTTGAGCGGTAAATGAATGGGATTTGAAGCCAGAAAGTCAGTGTGGCCGGCAGGCAGGCAGAGCGTGTGTTATCTGAGTGAGAGGAGGCTCAGCAGCTGGCCAGAGCAGCAGGAGGAGTACTGGGTTCTGCCAGGTGCATGGCAGGAGAGGAAGCCAAACACAGCCGTAAATTACACCTGGCCTCCCAACACAACCAACACCACTCTATTGTAGTGTGATTGAGGCGATTGACCCACCCCACCCGCCAGCTTCAAACGAATTCCATTTCCCACACAGCCATGTCCCCCTCCTTCCTCATTATTTCTAATTTACATTGTGATCATATATGTCTGAAAAATGATATCGTAAAAAAGATGAATGTACTAATTACCACTTCCTCTTATCTCTGCCTCCCCCAGCGTCTCACTGCCTCTGGACTGCTGCCCCGCACCATGTAAGTATGTCACTTATTTCATCATGACAGCCGTAATGTATTCACAAAAGTGCTGCCATAAATATAGGCGTTCAGGTTGGCCACCTCACACCTTCGACCGAGGGCCTCGCAGCACAGCGGTTCAGTTGCGTCCATGCCGGCTCAAATGAATGGAGAATTGACAAACATTTCCCGGGCCAAATTACCCCTGGTGTCACTGTGAAATTAGGTTCTTGACCCGGCCTCTGATGCATGCTTATATTTCTACATATTTTCCCCATTGATTTTCATGCATGGCGACTCACCATCCCCGCGCGGCAGTGAGCTTATGGGCCTAGGAGAGAGGGGTTTAGGAGTATTTTAATACACCTGTGAAATGAGTCTGTACTTGGCATGAATATGCTAAAGTAGAGCTGTCACAGCACTCAGAGTGATATCCCTACACCTTTCACCGACCACTGAGAGAGAGGCAGGAAGAAGGATAACTGACTTTCACCTATGAGGGATCGGGGACCATATGGGCTTACGCTCATTCCTGCCACTGGCAGTTAACAAATAGGCTTATTAACAGTTCAGAGGGGAAGGACATCAGCAAGGTTATGCAACTCTACTTTCCATCCCATTTAGAATAGAATAGAGGAGAGATATGGAATGAGGTTCTGCTTGTATTGTGTTCTGCTTACAGCACTAGGACTATTCTGATTGGTCAAGCTTTCTCTCTAATGTCTAGTCATTAAGGGTGATGGCCCTACTGCAATGTTATGAGTCTCATCACCTTGGTTTGAACTTGTAGTATGACTGTGAATGTCAGTTTTTTCATGATTTAACCAACATCATATCGGTGACTACTGAGGCCAGCATACATGGCAGACGGGGTTAGAAGATGGCTTATGCTCCTCAATAATTTCAAAGGCCTCAGTATTTGAGCAAGTACATGTGACTGTCTTTCCCAATGCACTTGGGATTGGAATGAGGTTGTGTGTTTATCTTGTGTTGTAATAGGATGCACCTCTGCCATGTCTTTGGTGTCTCTGGTGACCTATATGGCCCATTGACACTGGGTCAGCAGTAAAGTGTCTGTGGTGTGAGAACAAACTTCTCTACTCAGACCTCCCCTCTGTGCTCAGCATGGTCAATGCTCAATCATATAATGCTAACGATGCTAAAACTAGCACTAGCCCTAACCCCAACCTTTTTTATTCCTACGGCTCCCACGCCCAGCTCATTGGCACTGACCCACATTATAACCCACATTATGTCTGTTGGGGACAAAAACATGGTGAAAACACGATGGTAAGCAATAAATATATGTTTTACAGTAGCCTAATTGAGGCTAAGTCATTTCCTGTTGACAGATTTTTTAACATTTTATGGCCAGAACTGTTGTACTGTATTTATAGTTTGCCGCCAGTTCTTGACTATTGTGACACCATTTACCAGAATGCAGCAGTCACTACTCTTAAACCAACCTTTGGGTGCAGTCTACCATAGGGCCCATCGCTTTATCACAGGTGATAGTTTTAATACACATCACTGCATCCTGTATCAAAAGGTTGTCTGGCCCTCATTAAAGTTCTGTAGATCACTTCACTATTCTCTTTTCCTTTAAACAGCTCTACTACCCGAGCTTCTGACTTCTCTAACTTTATTGTTAAAGTATAAAAACATGAGATACCAAACCAGTTCAGAGGGTTGGTTAACTCTTGAGGTTCCTCAGGACCAAATGAGGTAAATCCCCTTTTAGTTTTAATGTGCCTCACTGATGGAACAATTGACTAAATTCTTTACTCCTAGATGTTCTGGTGCCACTCAGGCGTTTTAAAGTAAAGATGAAGGACCAAGTAGCTGAGGAATGTAGCTGTTTTTCTTGCATGTTGTGCTTTTTTTATTTTTTTATACAATGGGTGGGTGTAATCCTGAATGCTGATTGGTTAAAACCGCATTAAAGCCAGTGTATTGTATTTGATTGTTGTGTTACTGTGATCAGGGCACCCTTGTGAATGAAACCCTTGTCTCAATGGGTGTCCCTTGAATACATAATGAATAAAAACAACGTAAAAACAATAATAAAAAATGCACTATTGACTATTTATTGCTATTTCATGCCCTGAACTGAATTTACTTATTTCCTTATGACCTATCTTGAATAAAGTGTACATTTTTTCCACACTTTAAACTTTGAAAGCGAGTGCGGTTTGGCATGATTATCAAGCCCTTTTCTTAGAAACGCTGCACTTTGCATGTAAACCCATTCCCCTTTTCTGTCACTTTTGGCATTTGTTTTAAGTTGAGCATTTTTGACACACAAAGGTACTAGCTATCTCTCTCTGGCTATAAAAGCTTGTGTGAAATGTTTTGCTTAACCTGCTGACACAAAGGAAGTACTTAACCCTTTCCTCTTTCATCTTCAGTCTACTGAGGCGCGGACTACCTTTCCATTTGAAATCCATAACGACGGATGCCAATGACCAAAGGTAACAGCAGGAGGGGAACGCACCCAATATAAACACCAAGAGTTCACAGGTACATACTGTATACATACATGTGTTTGGGTACGTCTACGTGCATGTGTGTGTCTTAGCATGTGTGTGTGTGTGTGTGTGTGTGTGTGTGTGTGTGTGTGTGTGTGTGTGTGTGTGTGTGTGTGTGTGTGTGTGTGTGTGTGTGTGTGTGTGTGTGCATTCCTGTGTATATGTGGCTTTGACAGTGAGGCATTTCTCAATTTAACCTCCCAAATTCCAGGAACCCCACTTCCAGACCTGTTGAAAGAGCACCGGTGGCCTTTGGTGAGGGTGGTGGTAGAAGGGGTCTACACTAGAAGGGGTCTACACTAACGCAGAGCGGGGCCTGCCCTGGGGGCTTGGTTCTGGGAGACTGAGCCACTGAGCCTTCCCTCCCTTGGTAAATGAAGGCCTGGAGGGCATGCGGCCAGCGGGCCACCTGGCCAGGGAAGGAGCGGGACAGGGGAGCAGTGGTGATTAATGCCCTGTGTTTAGGGTGCCGTCATCGGGAGGGAGACGGACGAGGGCTCAGCATGATGGATGAGGGCTGGACCAGGGGCTGATAAGACATGGCCCATGAATCTGTTCTACATCATCGGCTCCTTTGATCACTGACAGAAGTTCAGAGATGGGCCTGTGCATCTGTCCAAGCAAACAAAAACCCTTCCCCTCCTACCCCCCCCCCCCCCCCACACACACACACACACACACACACACACTGGCACTGGCTCTCAGGTTAACACTCAGTCACCTACTGTGGAAGGGGGTAGGGAGGGAGGGGGAGAGAGAGAGAGAAAGAGGGAGAAAGAGAGAGAGACAGAGAAAGCGACTGAGCGACAGAGAAAGAGACATACCCATACACCCTCAAGGCCTGCTTTAGAGGATGTGAACCGTGGCATTGTGGTTTAAAGTACCCCAAAAGGGTCCCTCTCCTCTGCAATGACAGATTCAGCAGATAAGAGATGATCCATGAAAGCCGATCGGTGTGCTGACAGCGGGAGAGGGGCCTTGGCCCCGGCCGATAGACAGGGTGTATTACTGGGGCAGACGCAGCTGTCAGGGCCAAACGGCCAGGGCCTCTATCCACTCTGTGCCATACCACCACACTGACGTCACACTGAGGCCTCTCTGAGCCACTGTACCCTGCTCTGCTCCTGTTCCGGCACTGCTTCCTCAAGTCACTGGACACAACACTGTGTGCATGCCAGCAACTTAGCCATTCCCTCTCAAAGCCACGCACTTCCTCCATTTTGATCTGGTGACATTGTCTGACAGGTGTTGAAGTGGACTGATCTCAGCAACTCTGTAACTTATTGATGGGAGCCAGGGAATGTTGGGGTTTGAAGTGAAGGAATGTGATTTGATTTATGGCACTAGGAACATATGAATTGGATTCATCAAATGCAATGAGTAAAACCCACATCATGGAAAGCCTTTGTGTTGGTCTCTAGACAGACAGACGGACGGACATACAGACAGTGTGCACAGTATGTGGAACAGGAACCAGTGAGTAGAACAGCAGACTTTCATGTAGTGCCCCCACTGAACACACGTCCACACAGAACTAATTCCACATCCTCATGTCCTCCAAAGAAATTACCCCACATACCAAGAAGGGAAAAGAAAAATGAGTGTGGAAAATCCCCTTAAATGAAAGGCAATAATAAGCTATTTAATTTATACTTGAATTTATTTTATGCTCAACAGATACAGCCTGTGTCCTTATTGCTATTTAAATGATTTCTCTAACCAAATTATATTAATCCATTTTCAGAGAAAAATGTCCACATCCTCATATTAAGTGTGGACCATCTTTTAACTTCATACAGTCGACATGCTAAATTAGACAACTAAAGGGTTCCTCATTGTATTTCAGGTTCTATTTCAAACCATAATCTCCTTAATGGCTATCCTCTATATTTAAATATGGAATTATTTTACATATATGTGGTTTTAAGTGTCATCCACACTACATAAGCCTGTGATTAAAATAGTTTGTGTTTTTAAATCCGAACAAAGAAACAACGGATACTTTATAAGAAGCATTAAAGCTACATTAAATTCATTTGGATCCGTCCAATTAAGTCTGTCCTTGTCTCATTTGGTGTTGAAGATGGTGTTTGTCTGCTCTGGTGCTGTCTTAGATCTTATTTGGCTCATCTCTCTCTCTCTCTCTCTCTCTCTCTCTCTCTCTCCCAGCCCTACATTAATGCCAGGGTGAACACATTAAAAGATGGGTGACCTTTTAATGAAAATGTCAGTGTTACTGTAGTGGGGAGAGGCTAAGCAGTGTGTTTCAGACACTAACCACAGTCTCCATGACACCTGAGCCTTCTGCAGACTTTGTTACATAGTCCATGATAGCTCATGAAGTCTCTGTTTCCATCTGCCTCCATCTCTCTCTCTCTCTCTCTCTCTCTCTCTCTCTCTCTCTCTCTCTCACTCTCTCTCTCTCTAGCTGTCTGACCTCAAGGCAACAGTATTTGAGACCTTGTCAGACCTCCTAAGTCCGCTTTCATGGCATGTTTTTTGTCGATGACTACTAGCCCTGTGACTCTCTGAAGCAGGTGCCACACTGCCACTAACACAACGTTTATCTCTACCTACCTCTCCATTTTGTCATCTTTTGTCTCCTGGCTGGGGTATTTTTAGCAGTGTGTGTCAGTGAAAAAGGCATCAAGGCGAAGGTGTACTTTAAGAAACCTGACAACCTGACATCTGGCTCTATTTGATGCGTTGCAGATCAAAGCCTACTGTGGGTGCTGCTAATTTGAAGTCCACTGTGGTGATTATGGCTCTGCATGATTACCCCACAATGGCACTGCTATTAATCACATCACTCCGTTTCTTCTAATTTGATTTGACTTGATGATGTCCCCCTTTTCATACCTCTCTCTCTCTCTCTCATCATTTGTAAGCATTAACTCTATCTCTCTCTCTGCCGTCAGCACATCCCCAATAAAACTGTCAAGTGTGCGACTGCTCCGTAGTCGGAGGATGACATTTAAAAGGCTACAACATGAGTGACAGTGCACTCACAGAGGGAGGGAACGGGGGAGAAAGGGAGGGAGGCAAGGATGGAGGGAGGGAAGAGTGAGGAAGATGCCCGTGTTAATGCTTACAAATGGCTAACGTGTCCCCCAGCAGGTGCCTCGGTCAGACAAACTGGATAAATATTGAGATTCCTCAGAGTACAGCAGCATGTGAAACGAATCCCAACTGTTTCTAATGCGTTGTGGCTCTCTATGACAGGGACCAGTGGCCCGTCTCTCCCATCACACACATGCATAATACACGCATGCACACACAGACACACATGCACGGTTTCTAATGTGTTGTGGCTCTGACACTATAAAAGGCCCTGTTGGGTAGGTGGCACAGGGCCGTCTCTCCCATCACACACATGCATAATACACGCATGCACACACAGACACACAAGCACTGTTTCTAATGTGTTGTGGCTCTGACACTATAAAAGGCCCTGTTGGGTAGATGGCACAGGGCCGTCTCTCCCATCACTCCGCCATGCTAATTGTTCAGTGTGTTTCGTTAAAGAGGTTAACACTTCCGGTCCATCCTTTTCACACAGGACCCAGGATATATGGTTTGAACACTGTATGGCCTGCCAGGCGGCAAACAGACACATGCTCATGTATCCTATGTGAAATTACTGCCATGGAAAAGGCCTACTGTATGCAATACAAAATGTATAGATTAAGGTTGCAAAACTACCGGTAGTTTACCAAAGTTCCCGAAATCTTAAATCATTTGGTTAATTAACAGACAATCTATGGCAATCTATCTTAACTTTGGTAATTTATTCTTCAATAACTTAAACAAAAAACGTATTCATATTTAGCATAAATGTTTTATATCTGTGTCCATATTGTCCATGAGTTTCTAGCAGCTAGACCATATGGTTACAGAGAGAATAGCATCATCAATTAAAAAAGCATCTAATCTACAATGGCATTATTTTCAATGAACTCTGCAACTCCTCCAGCTATAATTTAAAAAATCAGTGTGTAAAAATATATAAAGGATATTTCATGCTGAATCCCTCATATTAAACACTAATGGTATACATTAAGTGGATGGTTTCTTCCAAGCTCCAAGTGTTGGGCCCTGTGAGTGTTTGTTCTGTGTGTGTAGGGCCCTGTGAGTGTTTGTACTGTGTGTGTGTTGGAGTATCAGTGTGTGTAGGGCCCTGTGAGTGTTTGTACTGTGTGTGTGTTGGAGTATCAGTGTGTGTAGGGCCCTGTGAGTGCATAGAGACAGCGCAAAAATAAGAATAATAAGAATAATAAGAATAAAATACATAGGGCAACTCAGTCCATGTAGCCATTTTGTTAGCTATTTTACATGTGATACGGCCACACAGAGGTTCAGTGATAAATACTTGTGATAGATTACATAAAAGCCTTGAAAATTCAGGTAATTTACTGGTAGTTTGAAAGTTTCCAGTAATATACCTCCCTTTGCAACCCTAATACAGATAAGGTATGATATGTGATGGTACTGCACAGTAACTTTCTAAATAAAGAAAATCATGCCATATTCAATGCATGTTCTACCTCTCCACAAACACAGCCAGAGACACACAGGCCCTGACAACACAAGCCCCTCTGAGCCCCAGCGCCAGCAAGCCCCCAGTCAGACCCAATCAAAAGGGCTCTGGGCCCAAGGTCAAGGGTCGTGTCACAACCCTCACATATGGCGGCATCAAAAGAGAGGCTGGACAGCCATAAAAACACAGTTCCAGTCCCACAAAACAATGCAAAACTAATGAAGGCCCATGTCAGGGTTCAGTCAGAGTCCTCCTAAAGGAGTTAGGTCTCGGACCAACAGTGAGGACTGTCACGCTTTGTGTCAGCTATCTTGGAACAGAATAACAAGATGTTGTTTTTTGGTAAATAAGAACAGATCAGCTCCTGCTACTTTCACATAGTTATTTGGGAAGCTGTCATCCAAAAAGCTTTTGATACTTCTTTGTCAAACTTTTTGTTTCATTTTATGTCACATACTGTATGGCCCATTTTTTTGTGTGCAGGAAGTCAGAAACTTAGATTAGAAATAACTATCAGAGGTATTTCATGTCCAGAACCTACGTAATACAGTCACATACGACATACCTAAAAATGCCTCAATCAAACAGGGAGGAAAAAATAGCAACTCGAAAAACACTTCCATGTTTCCAGTAAAGTATAATATTTTGGGGGGATGGAGGAATGCCACGAGGGAGGAGTGCCAGGTCTCTCCCCCACCCCTTTATTTTATCTGTCTGTGAGGGCCGTCCCAACCCCTGGGGAGGAGAAGGAGGACAACCCCACCCTGGTTCTGAGTCCAGGGAAGGCTGTCTGCGTGCGTCATACACAGCATGTCCAGTGGCTGAGCCCAGTGAACACATCCTATTACCAGACAATGGACCTGGATGGGCCTGGCAACCCATGGAAGGCCTTCACAGCAGGACTCCCCCTACACACGCACACATACACACGCTCACGCACACGCTCACGCACACAGACAGCATGATTCCCCCTCCACAGTGGACAGGAAACTCCGCCAGCTGACCCAGTGCCCCCCACGTACCACCTACACCCCACAGGAAGTCCACAGAGCCAGCCTGCGCCACTGTCCGTTTATTGTAGGAATAGAACAAGCTTCCTACTGCAATGCATTACTGCATTGTCGGAACTAGAAGCACAAGCATTTCGCTACACTCGCATTAACATCTGCTAACCATGTGTATGTGACAAATAACATTTGATTTGATTTGATTGGATGTTTTACTGGCACTGGTAGAGTAGCTACACAATCAGCCTGCATCACTGTCTGTATACAGTAGGAATAAAGTGTCTCCTACTTTTCACAGAGCCAGTCCGCAACACTATGTACTGTAGGAATAGAACAAGCTTCTTACTGATTCAAGCAGTGGTCACATTTAGCCCACAACATACACTTCTAAATTCTAATCTTACGCACGTTAACCAGGGGATGGAACTGGTCCAGGAAACAGAAAACCAACAGAACAGAAAACCGCAAAATAACTACATTTTCCGAGGAACAGAATCACAGCCAGGTGATGTAAACTGTTCCGGAACAAAACTGATATTTTCAAACCCTGTGAACAGTTTAATAAGTTATTTTATGTTCCTGGCATTGTTTTCCAGTCCCACAAACATGCAAAAAAGCTCCTATGCAATGCCCTCTGTCACTCAAAAACGTATATTCCAGTGTCTGCCTGTATTCCAGTGTCTGCCTGTATTCCAGTGTCTGCCTGTATTCCAGTGTCTGCCGGCCAGCTGAAAATCTTTGTTGGTGTGTGCATAGTCTACCTGCCCTGCCCCTCTGAAGTGTAGTCTACCTGTCCCTGCCCCTCTGATGTGTAGTCTACCTGTCCCTGCCCCTCTGAAGTTTAGTCTACCTGCCCTGCCCCTCTGAAGTGTAGTCTACCTGTCCCTGCCCCTCTGATGTGTAGTCTACCTGTCCCTGCCCCTCTGAAGTGTAGTCTACCCGTCCCTGACCCTCTGAACTGTAGTCTACCTGCCTCTGACCCTCTGAAGTGTGGTCTACCTGTCCCTGCCCCTCTGAAGTGTAGTCTACCTGTCCCTGACCCTCTGAAGTGTAGTCTACCTGCCTCTGACCCTCTGAAGTGTAGTCTACCTATCCCTGCCCCTCTGAAGTGTAGTCTACCTGTCTCTGCCCCTCTGAAGTGTAGTCTACCTGTCCCTGCCCCTCTGAAGTGTAGTCTACCTGTCCCTGGCCCTCTGAAGTGTAGTCTACCTGCCTCTGACCCTCTGAAGTGTAGTCTACCTGCCTCTGACCCTCTGAAGTGTAGTCTACCTGTCCCTGCCCATCTGAAGTGTAGTCTACCTGCCTCTGACCCTCTGAAGTGTAGTCTACCTGTCCCTGCCCCAGTGAAGTGTAGTCTACCTGTCCCTGCCCCAGTGAAGTGTAGTCTACCTGTCCCTGCCCCTCTGAAGAGTAGTCTACCTGCCCTGCCCCTCTGAAGTGTAGTCTACTTGTCCCTGCCCCTCTGAAGTGTAGTCTACCTGTCTCTGACCCTCTGAAGTATGGTGTACCTGTCCCTGCCCCTCTGAAGTGTAGTCTACCTGCCTCTGACCCTCTGAAGTGTAGTCTACCTGCCTCTGACCCTCTGAAGTTTAGTCTACCTGTCCCTTCCCCTCTGAAGTGTAGTCTACCTGTCCCTGACCCTCTGAAGTGTAGTCTATCTGCCTCTGACCCTCTGAAGTGTGGTCTACCTGTCCCTGCCCCTCTGAAGTGTAGTCTACCTGCCTCGGACCCTCTGAAGTGTAGTCTACCTGCCTCTGACCCCCTGAAGTGTAGTCTACCTGTCCCTGCCCCTCTGAAGTATAGTCTACCTGTCCCTGCCCCTCTGAAGTGTAGTCTACCTGCCTCGGACCCTCTGAAGTGTAGTCTACCTGCCTCTGACCCTCTGAAGTGTGGTCTACCTGTCCCTGCCCCTCTGAAGTGTAGTCTACCTGCCTCTGACCCTCTGAAGTGTGGTCTACCTGTCCCTGCCCCTCTGAAGTGCAGTCTACCTGCCTCTGACCCTCTGAAGTGTAGTCTACCTGTCCCTGCCCCTCTGAAGTGTAGTCTACCTGTCCCTGGCCCTCTGAAGTGTAGTCTACCTGTCCCTGACCCTCTGAAGTGTAGTCTACCTGCCTCTGACTCTCTGAAGTGTAGTCTACCTGTCCCTGCCCCTCTGAAGTGTAGTCTACCTGTCCCTGCCCCTCTGAAGTGTAGTCTACCTGCCTCTGACCCTCTTAAGTGTAGTCTATCTGTGCCTGACCCTCTGAAGCGTAGTCTATCTGTGCCTGACCCTCTGAAGCATAGTCTACCTGCCCCTGACCCTCTGAAGCATAGTCTATCTGTGCCTGACCCTCTGAAGCATAGTCTACCTGCCCCTGACCCTCTGAAGCGTAGTATATCTGCCCTTGACCCTCTGAAGTGTAGTCTATCTGCCCTTGACCTTCTGAAGCGTAGTCTACATGTCCTTGACCTTCTGAAGCGTAGTCTACCTGCCCTTGACCCTCTGAAGTGTAGTCTACCTGCCCCTGCCCCTCTGAAGCGTAGTCTACCTGCCCCTGCCCCTCTGAAGCGCAGTATACCTGCCCCTGCCCCTCTGAAGCGTAGTCTACCTGTCCCTGGCCCTCTGAAGTGTAGTCTACCTGTCTCTGACCCTCTGAAGTGTTGTCTACCTGCCTCTGACCCTCTGAAGTGTAGTCTACCTGCCTCTGACCCTCTGAAGTGTAATCTACCTGTCTCTGCCCCTCTGAAGTGTAGTCTACCTGTCCCTGCCCCTCTGAAGTGTAGTCTACCTGTCCCTGGCCCTCTGAAGTGTAGTCTACCTGCCTCTGACCCTCTGAAGTGTAGTCTACCTGCCTCTGACCCTCTGAAGTGTAGTCTACCTGTCCCTGCCCATCTGAAGTGTAGTCTACCTGCCTCTGACCCTCTGAAGTGTAGTCTACCTGTCCCTGCCCCAGTGAAGTGTAGTCTACCTGTCCCTGCCCCAGTGAAGTGTAGTCTACCTGTCCCTGCCCCTCTGAAGAGTAGTCTACCTGCCCTGCCCCTCTGAAGTGTAGTCTACTTGTCCCTGCCCCTCTGAAGTGTAGTCTACCTGTCTCTGACCCTCTGAAGTATGGTGTACCTGTCCCTGCCCCTCTGAAGTGTAGTCTACCTGCCTCTGACCCTCTGAAGTGTAGTCTACCTGCCTCTGACCCTCTGAAGTTTAGTCTACCTGTCCCTTCCCCTCTGAAGTGTAGTCTACCTGTCCCTGACCCTCTGAAGTGTAGTCTATCTGCCTCTGACCCTCTGAAGTGTGGTCTACCTGTCCCTGCCCCTCTGAAGTGTAGTCTACCTGCCTCGGACCCTCTGAAGTGTAGTCTACCTGCCTCTGACCCCCTGAAGTGTAGTCTACCTGTCCCTGCCCCTCTGAAGTATAGTCTACCTGTCCCTGCCCCTCTGAAGTGTAGTCTACCTGCCTCGGACCCTCTGAAGTGTAGTCTACCTGCCTCTGACCCTCTGAAGTGTGGTCTACCTGTCCCTGCCCCTCTGAAGTGTAGTCTACCTGCCTCTGACCCTCTGAAGTGTGGTCTACCTGTCCCTGCCCCTCTGAAGTGCAGTCTACCTGCCTCTGACCCTCTGAAGTGTAGTCTACCTGTCCCTGCCCCTCTGAAGTGTAGTCTACCTGTCCCTGGCCCTCTGAAGTGTAGTCTACCTGTCCCTGACCCTCTGAAGTGTAGTCTACCTGCCTCTGACTCTCTGAAGTGTAGTCTACCTGTCCCTGCCCCTCTGAAGTGTAGTCTACCTGTCCCTGCCCCTCTGAAGTGTAGTCTACCTGCCTCTGACCCTCTTAAGTGTAGTCTATCTGTGCCTGACCCTCTGAAGCGTAGTCTATCTGTGCCTGACCCTCTGAAGCATAGTCTACCTGCCCCTGACCCTCTGAAGCATAGTCTATCTGTGCCTGACCCTCTGAAGCATAGTCTACCTGCCCCTGACCCTCTGAAGCGTAGTATATCTGCCCTTGACCCTCTGAAGTGTAGTCTATCTGCCCTTGACCTTCTGAAGCGTAGTCTACATGTCCTTGACCTTCTGAAGCGTAGTCTACCTGCCCTTGACCCTCTGAAGTGTAGTCTACCTGCCCCTGCCCCTCTGAAGCGTAGTCTACCTGCCCCTGCCCCTCTGAAGCGCAGTATACCTGCCCCTGCCCCTCTGAAGCGTAGTCTACCTGTCCCTGGCCCTCTGAAGTGTAGTCTACCTGTCTCTGACCCTCTGAAGTGTTGTCTACCTGCCTCTGACCCTCTGAAGTGTAGTCTACCTGCCTCTGACCCTCTGAAGTGTAATCTACCTGCCTCTGACCCTCTGAAGTGTAGTCCACCTGTCCCTGCCCCTCTGAAGTGTAGTCTACCTGTCCCTGCCCCTCTGAAGTGTAGTCTACCTGCCTCTGACCCTCTGAAGTGTAGTCTATCTGTGCCTGACCCTCTGAAGCGTAGTCTATCTGTGCCTGACCCTCTGAAGCATAGTCCACCTGTCCCTGACCCTCTGAAGCGTAGTCTATCTGCCCTTGACCTTCTGAAGCGTAGTTTACCTGCCCTTGACCCTCTGAAGTGTAGTCTACCTGCCCCTGACCCTCTGAAGCGTAGTCTATCTGCCCTTGACCCTCTGAAGCGTAGTCTATCTGCCCTTGACCTTCTGAAGCGTAGTCTACATGTCCTTGACCTTCTGAAACATAGTCTACCTGCCCTTGACCCTCTGAAGCGTAGTCTACCTGCCCCTGCCCCTCTGAAGCGTAGTCTACCTGCCCCTGCCCCTCTGAAGCGCAGTATACCTGCCCCTGTACCTCTGAAGAGTAGTCTAGTAGCCTACTGACGTTACAATCATGATTCAGAAATTAGGGAGAGAGATTTACAACCAGAGGACAATGGATTAACCTTTTCAATGCTAGTTAAGGATACTATAGTTATCAGTTTCACATTGGATTTATTAACTGCAAAAAGGTAAGAAGTGTTTTTATTTGAATTCTGGTGTCGCTCTGCACACACCAGCTTGTTAGCTAGCTAGCTGATCCAACGTTAAGCCAACCCTCTGAAGTTCAAAGACATTGAAAGTTCCTTCATAGTAGCAGCGTCTCTTAAGGAATAAGTCTGTGGGCCTAATTCAGATAATAGATGCCATAACAACAAGATGCCCAGCGCTTCAAGCCAAGCCCCCTCCTCCACCCTCTCTCATCCCACCTGCAGAATTTCAGTAGTAATTTAATGTCGAGCTAAATGTAAAAAAGGGCTTAAAAAGTAAGAGAAAGGAATGAAATAAACTCCATTTTTGGGGATTCTAACTGGTTCAGAACCACATTTTTCTCGTCGGAAAATTGGAACAGACAAGAAAAAAAGTATTGTTCTGTTCAAAATGAAACGATTGGAAAATAATTTTGATGCTAACATTAGCAGCCCTCTCTGTAACGATATTCGTCGTCCTCTGACGAGGAGTAAGAAATGTCGGACCAATGCGCAGCGTGGTATGTGTTCATGATGTTTATTGACTGAACACTGAAAATACAAAATAACAAAGTGAAATAAACAAACAAACGAAAACACTAGACAGAAAATAATCACACACAAAACACAGGTGGGAAAAGGCTACCTAAGTATGATTCTCAATCAGAGACAACGAACGACACCTGCCTCTGATTGAGAACCAAACCAGGCCAAACACATAACCACAACATAGAAAAAAGAACATAGACTACCCAGCCCAACTCACGCCCTGACCAAACGAAAACAAAGACATAACAAAGGAACTAAGGTCAGAACGTGACACTCTCAGTACATCACGGTACCTCATATAACCCTCATGCAAAAATGTTAATTCACATGTCTCAAACCATTAGTCCACTCAAGTGGAAAAAAAGAAATCCCTAGGGTTGTTATTGCTCAGAGAACACCTAACAGCACCAATGACCACAGTAAACCATTTCTGTCTTTCTGCTGTATTTCCTGGTACAGTGCGAGGGTATTGACAGTAGGTCTCTGAGACATCTACACAGGGCCATGATAAGAGACTGGTACAGTGCTAGGGTATTGACAGTAGGTCTCTGAGACATCTACACAGGGCCATGATAAGAGACTGGTACAGTCCTACAGTATTGACAGTAGGTCTCTGAGACATCTACACAGGGCCATGATAAGAGACTGGTACAGTCCTACAGTATTGACAGTAGGTCTGTGAGACATCTACACAGGGCCATGATAAGAGACTGGTACAGTGCTAGGGTATTGACAGTAGGTCTCTGAGACATCTACACAGGGCCATGATAAGAGATTGGTACAGTCCTACAGTATTGACAGTAGGTCTCTGAGACATCTACACAAGGCCATGATAAGAGACTGGTACAGTCCTACAGTATTGACAGTAGGTCTCTGAGACATCTACACAGGGCCATGATAAGAGACTGGTACAGTCCTATACTATTGACAGTAGGTCTCTGAGACATCTACACAGGGCCATGATAAGAGACTGGTACAGTCCTACAGTATTGACAGTAGGTCTCTGAGACATCTACACAGGGCCATGATAAGAGACTGGTACAGTCCTATACTATTGACAGTAGGTCTCTGAGACATCTACACAGGGCCATGATAAGAGACTGGTACAGTCCTACAGTATTGACAGTAGGTCTCTGAGACGTCTACACAGGGCCATGATAAGAGACTGGTACAGTCCTACAGTATTGACAGTAGGTCTCTGAGACATCTACACAGGGCCATGATAAGAGACTGGTACAGTCCTACAGTATTGACAGTAGGTCTCCGAGACATCTACACAGGGCCATGATAAGAGACTGGTACAGTCCTACAGTATTGACAGTAGGTCTCTGAGACATCTACACAGGGCCATGATAAGAGACTGGTACAGTCCTACAGTATTGACAGTAGGTCTCTGAGACATCTACACAGGGCCATGATAAGAGATTGGTACAGTCCTACAGTATTGACAGTAGGTCTCTGAGACATCTACACAGGGCCATGATAAGAGACTGGTACAGTCCTACAGTATTGACAGTAGGTCTCTGAGACATCTACACAGGGCCATGATAAGAGATTGGTACAGTCCTATACTATTGACAGTAGGTCTCTGAGACATCTACACAGGGCCATGATAAGAGACTGGTACAGTCCTATACTATTGACAGTAGGTCTCTGAGACATCTACACAGGGCCATGATAAGAGACTGGTACAGTCCTACAGTATTGACAGTAGGTCTCTGAGACGTCTACAAAGGGCCATGATAAGAGACTGGTACAGTCCTATACTATTGACAGTAGGTCTCTGAGACATCTACACAGGGCCATGATAAGAGACTGGTACAGTCCTACAGTATTGACAGTAGGTCTCTGAGACATCTACACAGGGCCATGATAAGAGACTGGTACAGTCCTACAGTATTGACAGTAGGTCTCTGAGACATCTACAAAGGGCCATGATAAGAGCCCCCAGCCACAGTAAAACACACCTAGTCCATTGTGGCAATGAAAAGGGCCCTTTAAATTGCCCATGTCTCCAGGCATCACTGGGAGTTCAACAAGATTAGATATGGGACAGTTTCCTTTAAGCTTTTATTCAACCTTTGTTTGCTCGAGATGGATGTGACCCTCATGGACAGAGTGTAAAAGTGGTATTTCATGTTGTGCACAGTGTTTGTGCTTGTATGCTCACACACGCACACACGTGTGCACACACACACACACCACACACACCACACACCACACACACAGCCCCTGCTGTGTGTGTCTAATACACCACAGACTGTAGGATTCACACCTATTGGAACAGAATGCCCAGAATGGCAGAATGGTCCATTTGGCTTGCAGATGGCCCTCCTGGTAGAGGATGGTGTAATTGGTGCAGCACCATGGCACTGTGTGGCCTTCGAGCCAGGGGAAACAATGTTTTTGGACAGGGTGAATGAGAAAAGGAGAAGGCTCTTGGCTCAATGACGTTTTTTTGGAAGATAATGGAGGCCCTCAAATGCTGTTGCCATATGTTGTGTGTGTTTTTATAGTAGCTGTATGTCTTTGTGTGAAGCTGCGGGGTCACATGGGTCTTTGTGTGCTGTGTGTCACAGTGTGACATTGCCATTATGGATGTGTGCTGACAGCCGGTGGCATGGCTGCAGACAGAGGGCTTGTACTAGTTGTGTTAACACTGGGGGGACACAATAATCTGCTCGTTGTAAAGCAGGTAGTATCGCCCAGACAAAACCATTATTGTCTTCACATGGTAATGAGGACGGGGAGGGGCACAAAAATAGATTTAGAGGAGGACGGCTGGAGCCTTTTGGAAATGGAGGGAGGGAGGGGTTCCTTCTCCTGCATCACTGAACACTGAAGAGTTTTCTTAAATCGTCACAATACAAATTAGCTCGGGCCAATGAAAGGATGCTACTGAAAAAACAGATGACAAGCCTGCAAGATTTAAGTCGCTCACACAATAGTGTTTTCTGTGCTAAACCCCCTCCTCATCACCCCTCCTCTGCACAAGACCACGACAGTACACAAAAAAACGCAAGAAAAAAAAGACCACAAAAAAAGAAGACAAGAGGAGTGTTGGTCTCCTCTAATGAGTCAGGCCAAGATGTGAGTCAATAGAGCAATTCATTAACAAATCAAAGTCCCCAGGGCCTGAGTGGCAGCATGGCTGTGTTTGAGAAAACCCTCCTCCAGAATGGACCCCCATATGCTGCAGGTCAGGGCGGCGCCCCCCTCTGCACTGTTTACCATTCAGCATACACACACGGCCGTTAAGGTCACCGCTATCTGACGCCGCTTTCCTTACACACAACAGAATTTCCATATGGTCCATGAACATGGATATGCTGTGGTCCCTGCCACACTACTTCCCACGCCCCCTCCCCCCTCCAACCACGTACCCCCTTCCTGGTCGCCTCCCTTATCGGATGGGGTTGGTATGAATGAGAGGGGCGTTGTTGCCAGGGTTAGTCACCCTAACAAGTCAAGTGCTTGCTCTAAACACAGTAATCATAATTTCAGTTTAAGCCATATCTTATTTTTTCTCCTTCCTCTTTTGATTTTTTCTGGCTCTCTCTTTACCCCCCACCACTTTCTCCAACCTCATCCCACTACTACTGCCTCCCTCCCTTGGCTTCCCCCTATCTCCCCTCCGCTCTCTCTCTCTCTCTCTGCCTCTCTCCATAATGCACCTTTCACAGAGCAGTAGCAATAGCAGTGGTAAAAGCAGTGGTGTTGGTGTCAGTCCATAAGAACGTGAGGGCAGTACTGATGGCAGCCTGTGTGTGTGTGAAGCCCTTTGAGACTGACGATGACCCGCTGAAGAGGATTCCGAGCTGAGGGCACTTCACATGACTCTTTCAAATCCACACAAATAAAGCTCTTTAACCGCCTGAAAGTGGCCCCTCAGATTCAGGGTGCTACAGAGCGGGGCCCCTGAAAGGCCCAACACGATTGTCATGGATATTACACAACGTGAGCAACAACGGGACCGAGGAGACAAGTGTCGATCGGGGAACAAAACTCCAGCAGACTTTTTTGCGAGGCGGGCCAGGGAATGTTGACAGGCGGCTGAATGGGCTGTTTAACCCTTTGAAAGTGAATGGAGGCCTGGCTGAAACAAATGCATTCTGATAGACTTTATACCCACTGGGACACAAAAAGTACACTAAGCCCTGTGCTAGCTGGGGAAGCACAGAAAGCTGAAGGAAAGAAGGAAGGCTGGAGAGACGAAAATACGATTGGAAAGGTGGGAATGTGTTCTCGCCAGAACCCATCAACTCAGCTCTTCTATATATCTGGCTTTGGGTTCTTCTCTCTCTTTCAGCTCAATTGAGGGATGATTTAAGTCTTGACTGAGCTGACTGGGCTGTTACAACCATTTTGTACCGTCTGTTCACAAGAGACTGGCGTGTTTTGATGGGAGAAACGGGAGAGTGTTGAACCTGAACTGAATACTTAGCTACTCCTTTGCTAAAACTGGTTGGCAGCACTTTATTCAATCAAATAACCTTTATTTCTCTATTACCATCCAGGAGTAATGTTTTCATATTGTGCTGTGTGTTGTACTTTCTCTGTATGGGGAGAGAGAGACAGCTAAGAAAGCTAGTTCCAGAGCTTAACATCAGAGCCCATATCCATAAAGAATCTTAGAGTAGTAATGCTGATCTAGGATCAGATCCCCACTATTTTTCATTATGATTTAACAGCCAAAACTTATCCTAGATCAGCACTCCTACTCTGAGACACTGTGTGAATACGGCTTTGCTCTCTCTGCAGCAGCTTACAGATGCACTGTCTTAATTTGACCCAGCAGGAAATTCTGCAGGAAATGTTATTATGTGAATCATAATCAATAGACATTTTAGTAGAGGTTTATAAATTTTTCATTACGGCAAATCAAGTCTGAAATGTGAAGGTGGAACTTAAAAACTTTTAAAACCTTGAATAGACTACAATGTGTATTTCCTGCTGCACAGGAAAATGATTTAGGATAACAGAGTGATCAAATTAAGACCGTAGATCTGTAGCTCCCTTCACAGAACCCATCTCTCTCTGTGGAGGTGATGGCTGGCTGGCTGGCGTTAAACTTGTCATTTAAAATGGTAATGACTTGAATTGCAAATGCGTTCACTTTGTAATTAAATTTTGCTCTAAAACAGATATTCCTCCTGCTGATTTAAAATTGGGGCATGTGACAATTCTGAAGCTGTTAATTGCGAAACTACTCAGCATTGCTAATTGTTCCACGGTGTTGGCGGGAAGGGAAATGAGTCTCTGGCAGGGGTACTCTATCAACGTGACGATGGAGAGGGTGGCGGGTGGCGGGTGGAGGCACGGTGTGGTGTGGTGGTGGTACCATGGAGGTAACGTCACCTGTGTGCAGCCACACATACCCAACCCATACCTCCACACCGGACCAATGATCCATGACCAGCCAGGCTGACTGTTCTCACATCCGTTATAGTACTGTCTTCATACTGAGTGAGAGGGAGAGAGACAGAGAGGGAGGCTGAGGATGCGTGTGTATGGGAAGAGATGACAAAGTGTGGGTGGGTTTGTGGGAAAGGTGGGGCAGAAATGTGGTTGATGAAGATAGGGGTTAGTGCATGGGTGAATATGGGGCCTAAACATTGAGGTTGAAGTTATCTATTTTAAATATTTTTCACATAATGCCAATGTCTAATAGAATGACTCCTTCTCTGGCTAAACCAGTAATATCAGCCTTTCCATCAACATGACATTTTTACAGTGCTTTCAATAGTCTGTCACCGATCACGGACTCTGTTCAAGTACTTCCTACTTCCTCATATCTGAACTCTAGTCATGTGTCCTACCAAGAGAAACTGCAGCCAAACTGTTACACTCCCTATTCTCTGTCTCTCTTTGTCTCACACAGCTTTCTCAGACAGAGAGTAAAAGTTCCCCAACAGAGTTCTGCATCCTGCAGGTAATCATCAACTTTGGAAACTGCAAGAGGGCAGAAGAGCAATGTGCTTAGTTCAGCTCTTTCTTGTCACCAGGTGTACTGTGAGTGGGAGAAGACATGGCTGCCATTGTGGGGGCTTGGTGTCTCAGTGTTGCCGTGTTTGTGTCAGAGTGTCTTTCAGCAGGAGGGGTCTGACAGTGGGGACGTGTGAGGTGCATTGAGATGTCCTTGTTTCTAGGAATACTGCCTCTGCCGCCATGAGAGAACAGCCAATTACGCCTGCAGCATGCAAATGTCTCACTGAGAGAGAGATGGGGAGGGAGGAGAGGGAGGGGAGAGTCAGAGATAGTGAGGGGGAGATAGAGATTGGTGAGACAGAGAGAGAGAGAGAGAGAGAGAGAGAGAGAGAGACAGAGAGAGAGAGAGAGAGAGAGAGGGGAGAGAGAGTGGTGTGTGAGAGAGAGAGAGACTAACTAAAGACTAATACACAATGAGGTCTGTCTGTGAGGTTCAGTGTTGCTTCACCCTGAGTCTGTGACTGCTGTTTAATTGCCATGTTTACCCACACACTACATTCCATGTCATTAGCACACAGTGTAGTGTCATTTGTGTTGTCACACCACTCCACAGACACACAGCGCCATGGGGTCATTACTGCTCGGCTGGCTTTAAGAAAGAAATTGACATATTTTGCAAGAAATACTGATACACTGTTTTCTCCATCAGCCATGGGGCCAATTAGTATCTGGACAGTCCATAGTCTTCCACACGATTACTGTTAATGATTCGGTTAGCCTGTGTTCACATGCTGGGTAAAATCTGATGAGGCTGTTATATATAAACTAGTAATCAATGTTGACTTAATCTTATTGTCTTTATTTGGTTTATAAGCATTGTGATCTTTACTTTGTGTTAATAGTATTATGATTAGTTGTACTATTGTTTTTACTATTACCTACTAGTGGTCACAAATGTTCTGTTGAGTACATCGGTGCAATTTCTCTGCACAGCTAAAAAAGGAGATGAAAGCAGAGAGAGAGAGAGAGAGAGAGAGAGAGAGAGAGACTGTACAGAAAAGAGAGGGAAAATCTGAGTATTCCCTGACTGCCTGGTCAACACAGGTGGCAGATTCACAGGAACACATCTAATTGTGCTGCTGGTTACAATGCTTTGTCCTTACAGAGAATGACATCGCTGTTGACAAAGACCGCCACTGCATTCTAATCAGGAAACAAAATACTGGGGAGCGACGGCCCCTGAGCCCTCCCTGGGCCCTGCAGGTAGATCATTAAACAGGCGGAGAGGAGAGGAGAGGAGAGGAGAGGAGAGGAGAGGAGAGGAGAGGAGAGGAGAGGAGAGGAGAGGAGAGGAGAGGAGACCTGATTCCCAGCCCGCTGACACACAGAGAGGAGAAGAGGCGAGGGAGTGAGAGCCCCATACACTCCAGCTTCACCGCCACCCAGGAGACTAAGGTCTGCTGAGGGGCAGAGGAGGAATGAGAGGCTGGTCAGCTGACAGACAGACAGGAACACCTCCCTCCCTCCTTGTCTGTGTAGCCCCACCCGGGCTGAGTCTAACGAGGGTTCTGACAGGCTGCAGCTGGGGCCTGCCTAACGAAGGCGGAGGGCTGGGGCGCCACGGCTGCTCTGACGAGAGGGGACATTAGTGCCCGTGTGCGTCTGTCTCATTAGAACACATCAGGCCCACCTTGATATCCACACAGCACACACACACACACACACAGACACACACAGCCACACACACACACATGTACACCGCCCCTCGCTATGACAGCTCGGCAGGCAGCCAGCCAATAGGGAGACCTCCAGATCTGTGGTCGCCACCGGGATAGCTCGGCAGGTGACGGGAGAGTTGTTGACATTCCAGTGAGAGGAGGGACAGAGGTCAAATGTTAGGTTGACCTCTGTCTCGGGGACAGTGATGACCTCGTTAGGAGCCATCTGACAATGGGCCGTATCACAACTGTCACCAGACAGATAGGTTTACTGCTGACATTAAGGCCATATTTGCATTTCCACCTAGCCAGGCTTCCTTTCTCATAGGTCTGGTGTGTAGAACAGACAGAGGGACATTCCTTAATGAGCCTCAAAGACCCTGTCACGCAGAGATGTAATGATAGCTTGAGTGTGACAGGAAAAGCCTATACCACATCCCACATGAAAAAAAAACTATAGTATACTATGGTATAAATACTATAGTATTCACTGTAGTGTTTTTGCGGACCTTAGTGTAGTATTCACTAGTATTTACTATACTATACTGTAGTATAAATACTGCAGTGAAAGAAAACTGTAGTACATACTCTAGTGATTAATGTAGTGTTTTGTGGATTTTTTATATTTTATTTATTTCACCTTTATTTAACCAGGTAGGCCAGTTGAGAGCAAGTTCTCATTTACAACTGCAACCTGGCCAAGATAGAAAGCAGTGTGACAAAAACAGCAACACAGAGTTACACATAAACAAATGTACAGTCAATAACACAAAATAAAAGAAAAATAGAAAAATCTATGTACAGTGTGTGCAAATGTAGAAGAGTAGGGAGTGTTTGGCCCTGTCCGGGGGTGTCCTCGGAGTGGGCCACAGTGTCTCCTGACCCCTCCTGTCTCAGCCTCCAGTATTTATGCTGCAGTAGTTTATGTGTCGGGGGGCTAGGGTCAGTTTGTTATATCTGGAGTACTTCTCCTGTCCTATTCGGTGTCCTGTGTGAATCTAAGTGTGCGTTCTCTAATTCTCTCCTTCTCTCTTTCTCTCTCTCGGAGGACCTGAGCCCTAGGACCATGCCCCAGGACTACCTGACATGATGACTCCTTGCTGTCCCCAGTCCACCTGGCTGTGCTGCTGCTCCAGTTTCAACTGTTCTGCCTTATTATTATTCGACCATGCTGATCATTTATGAACATTTGAACATCTTGGCCATGTTCTGTTATAATCTCCACCCGGCACAGCCAGAAGAGGACTGGCCATCCCACATATGCTCTCTAATTCTCTCTTTCTTTCTCTCTCTCGGAGGACCTGAGCCCTAGGACCATGCCCCAGGAATACCTGACATGATGACTCCTTGCTGTCCCCAGTCCACCTGACTGTGCTGCTGCTCCAGTTTCAACTATTCTGCCTTATTATTATTCGACCATGCTGGTCATTTATGAACATTTGAACATCTTGACCATGTTTTGTTATAATCTCCACCCGGCACAGCCAGAAGAGGACTGGCCACCCCACATAGCCTGGTTCCTCTCTAGGTTTCTTCCTAGGTTTTGGCCTTTCTAGGGAGTTTTTCCTAGCCACCGTGCTTCTTCACCTGCATTGCTTGCTGTTTGGGGTTTTAGGCTGGGTTTCTGTACAGCACTTTGAGATATCAGCTGATGTACGAAGGGCTATATAAAATAAATTTTATTGATTGATTGATAGGGAGGTAGGCAATTAATAGGCCATAGAGGCGAAAATAATTACAATTTAGCATTAATACTGGAGTGATAGATGTGCAGATGAGGATGTGCAAGTAGAGATACTGGGGTGCAAAAGAGCAAGAGGGTAAGTAATAATCTGGGGAGGAGGTAGTCGGGTGTGCTATTTACAGATTGACTGTGTACAGGTACAGTGATTAGTATGCTGCTCATAAATCTGATGCTTAATTAAAGTTAGAGAGGGAGATATAAGAATCCAGCTTCAGAGGTTTTTGCAATTCATTCCAGTCATTGCTATGGTGACCAGTGAAATATACCTGCTGGAGCGCGTGCTACGGGTGGGTGCTGCTATGGTGACCAGTGAGCTGAGATAAGGCTGGGCTTTACCTAGCAAAGACTTGTAGATGACCTGGAGCCAGTGGGTTTGGCGACGGATATGTAGTGAGGGCCAGCCAACGAGAGCATACAGGTCCCAGTGGTAGGTAGTATATGGGGCTTTGGTGATAAAACGGATGGCACTGTGATAGACTACATCCAGTTTGCTGAGTAGATTGTTGGGGGCTATTTTGTAAATGACATCGCCGAAGTCAAGGATCGGTAGGATAGTTAGTTTTACGAGGGTATGTTTGGCAGCATGAGTGAAGGATGCATTGTTTGCGAAATAGGAAGCCGATTCTAATTTTGGATTGGATATACTTAATATGAGTCTGGAAGGAGAGTTTACAGTCTAACCAGACACCTAGGTATTTGTAGTTGTCCACATATTGTAGGTCGTCCAGAGTAGTGACGCTAGTTGGGCGGGAGGGTGCGGGCAGCATTCGGTTGAAGAGCATGCACTTAGTTTTACTAGCATTCCCGAGCAGTTGGAGGCCACGGAAGGAGTGTTGTAGTGTCAGAGAAAAGAGTCGAATTGAGCCCAAGAATTGAACCCGGTGGCACCCCCATAGAGCCTGCAAGAGGTCCGGACAACAGGCCCTCCGATTTGACACACTGAATTCTATCTGAGAAGTAGTTAATGAACCAGGCGAGGCAGTCAATTGAGAGACCAACGCTATTGAGTCTGCCGATAAGAATGCCGTGATTGACAGAGTCGAAAGCCTTGGCCAGGTCGATGAAGACGGCTGCACAGTACTGTCTTTTATCGATGGTGGTTATGATATCGCTTAGGACCTTGAGCGTGGCTGAGGTGCACCCATGACCAGCTCGGTAACCAGATTGCCTAGTGGAGAAGGTACAGTGGGATTCGAAATTGTCGGTGATCTGTTTATTAACTTGGCTTTCAAAGATTTTAGAAAGGCGGGGCAGGATGGATATAGGTTTATAACAGTTTTGGTCAAGAGTGAATCCCCGTTTGAAGAGGGGGATGACAGCAACAGCTTTCCAATCTTTGAGGATCTCAGACGATACGAAAGAGAGATTGAATAGGGGTTGCAACAATTTCGGTGGATAATTTTAGAAAGAGAGGATCCAGAATGTCTGGCCCAGCTGATTTGTAGGATACAGATTTTGCAGTTCTTTCAGAAAATCAGCTGTCTGGGTTTGGGTGAAGGAGAAGGGGGGGTCGGGCAAGTTTCTGCAGGGGGTGCTGAGATGTTGGCCGGGGTTGGGGTAGCCAGGTGGAAAGCATGGCCAGCCGTGGAAAAATGCTTATTGAAATGATCGATTACCGTAGATTTATCGGTGGTAACAGTGTTTCCTAATCTCAGTGCAGCGGGCAGCTGAGAGGAGGTGCTCTTATTCTCCCTGGACTTTACAGTGTCCCAATACTTTTTGGAATTAGTGCTACAGGAAGCACATTTTTGTTTGAAAAAGCTAGCCTTAGCTTTCCTGACTGAGTATATTGGTTCCTGACTTCCATGAAAAGTTGCATATAGCGGGGGCTATTCGATGCTAATGCAGAACGCCACAGGATGTTTTTGTGCTGGTAAAGGGCAGTCAAGTCTGGAGTGAACCAAGGGCTATATCTGTTCTTAGTTCTACATTTTTTGAATTGGTCATGCTCATTTAAAATGGAGAGGAAAGAACTTTTGAAGAGCAACCAGGCATCTTCTACTGACGGGATGAGGTCAATATCCTTCCTGGATACCCGGGCCAGGTCGATTGAAAGGCTTGCTTTTCTAGGGTTTTAGGGAGCGTTTGACAGTGATGAGGGGTGGTAGTTTGACCGTGGACCCAGTACGCACGCAGGCAATGAGGCAGTAATCGCTGAGATCATGGTTGAAGACAGCAGAGGTGTATTTAGAGAGCAGGTTGGTCAGGATGATATCTAAGAGGGTGCCCATGGTTACGCATTTAGGGTTGTACCTGGTAGGTTCCTTGATGATTTGTGTGAGATTGAGGGCATCTAGCTTAGATTGTAGGACAGCCGGGGTGTTAAGCATGTCCCAGTTTACGTCACCTAACAGTGCGAACTCTGAAGATAGAAGGGGGTGCTCAATTCACATATCGTGTCCAGGGCACAACTGGAGGCAGAGGGGGGTCTATAACAAGCGGCAACGGTGAGAGACTTGTTTCTGGAAAGGTGGATACCGTAATATTTACAGTATTTAGTGTAGTGCTTTGTGGACATGACTGTGGAATTCACTGTACTACAGTCGTTTTATGATCTTTGACATATATGTGGAGGATTTTTCCTCCAGGAAACCCACTGGAGAAATACTAAAAGTGCACATTTTCCATAACCTGTAGGCAGGTAGGACAATTGAGCTTTTCTATAACCTTTTCTATAACCTATAGGAACCACAATATTTGGCCTGTACTTGGCATGTAGGTTTCTCACTTATGGGTGGCAAAAATTGAGATATGGCGGAGGTGAATAGGCAGGGTATATACAAATTAAATAAAAATGTACTATACTTTTTAGGACTAGGCCATTACCAGGCAGGTCTGAAATCAAAGAAATTAGCATAAACGTTTGCAATCTTAAAATGAGTGTATTGTGACATTGCACATATAAAATTAATAATCATGATAACATTTGGATAAAAATAGTTACCAGTATACTTTCTAAGTCATACAATTATTCATATGGTCCCAATCCACCAGTCTGGGGTCTTCTTAGTACTCCCTGATCTCTTTTAGCTGTATACATACTACTGTATCCCCTTGTCTAGCCTTCCTCCCTCCTTCCCTCCCTCCATCTCTCTCTCCGTCCCTCCCTCTATCTCTCTCTCCATCCATCCCTCCCTCCCTCCCTCCATCTCTCTCTCCATCCCTCCCTCCATCTCTCTCTCCATCCCTCCCTCCATCTCTCTCTCCATCCCTCCCTCCATCTCTCTCTCCATCTCTTTCTCCATCCCTCCCTCCATCTCTCTCTCCATCCCTCCCTCCATCTCTCTCTCCATCTCTCTCTCCATCCCTCCCTCCAACTCTCTCTCCATCCCTCCCTCCATCTCTCTCCATCCCTCCCTCTCTCCCCAGAGCTCTCTTTAAGAGAGGGATGAATAAAGTGATGAAGTGCAGGTCACATGTCTTTGTGATCCAGTGATAACGAGGAAGCTGGAGAAATCAACAATAATCCCTGACTCAGGAGACACACTTATACACCCCCCCCCCCCCCCCCCCCACACACACACACACACACACACAGAAGTACACACCCACCCACCAACGTACACAGGCAGGCAGGCAAGCACACAGGCACACACACCATGCCAGGCACAGCAATCACCATATTCAGCAGCTAGACATTCATTACCACTATAATGTGGACCAGGGGAGCCTGCAACCAAAATGACCAATTATACAGCAACACATGTATCATTGCTGTTCACCTAGAGGGATTTGTCATGTTAGCACAACATACAGTATATCTTAAAGCAAGATAAACAAGTATGAAACTTAACTGTTTAGCTTGACCAGATTGGGACATTGTCAACAGTAAACACACTAGGGACCTCATGGAATCCCACAAGAAGAGAAAACACATAAAACACATAGGAGACATGAACTCTGAAAATATGTCACCCCTTCCTTGACTGCATTAATCATTTATCATGTGTACGGTAGCCTTTCTTTCTTCTTTTGTCAAAGTCTAGGGGTGGATCCTATTTCCTGGTTGGCCCGTGTAAAAATAATCATATATCCATTTACATTTTCCATAAAGGAATATGGAAATGAGGCGATGGTGTCAGCAGGGGGTCTGTAGAGGGATATCCTTACACACACACACACACAAACACACACACACACACACACACACACACACACACACACACACACACACACACACACACACACACACACACACACACACACACACACACACACACACACACACACACACACACACATACACATACACACACAAACCCTGTGTATGTTGTTCTGCATTGTTGCTATACAGGCAGGACGTTCTGGACTATCATTAGTGATTGTTTCAAATAGGGACATTTTGAGCGGAGCCACTGTTTGTTAATGAAAGGCTGAGGCGAGGCTAGGCTGAGGGAAGGCTGAGGGAAGGCAAGGCAAGGCAAGGCAAGGCAAGGAAAGGCAAGGCAAGGCAAGGCAAGGGAAGGCGAGGCGAGGCGAATGAACAAAACAACATCCTAATGATTGTTTATAGTGGAAAACATGAAGCAATTCTCTCTGATTGTTGAAACAATGTCTGTCTGCCAATGAGGGTATTGTTAGTGTAGACGCTGATTGAGAACAAAGCAGAAACAGACAGATGAACCAATCATCTTTTATTCATTACATAAATTATGACATTTTAACAGGAGAAAACACCTCATTAAATGTCTTATTATAACTGTATTAAATCTATTATGTCATAGATCATAGATTAATAGAGATATTTCTGTCATGTGAATACCAATATGTGTGGATAGAGGATGTTAAGAGCTCTTTCAAGGCCAATGATTGGGTATCACAACAGATTCAGTGTCAACAATGTGAGGACTCAATCGTTACAATAATTATGTCTAGATTTGTGATTTTGGTTACATTTCCTTTTACAATTCTGTTCAGTGGATGTGCCTTGATAGACTTTAAACGGACAGTTAAAAGATAGGGATGGGATGGCGTACCAGCCATGCTGGTTAAGTGTGCCTTGAATTCTAAATTAATCACAGACAGTGTCACCAGCAAATCGCCCCCACACCATCACACCTCCTACTCCGTGCTTCACGGTGGGAACCACACATGTGGAGATAATCCATTCACCTACTCTGCATGGAACCAAAATTCTTAAAATTTGGACTCATCAGACCAAAGGACAGATTTCCACCTTTGAAAGTGGAAATGAAGGCCTGATTCACGCAGTCTCCTCTGTATAGTTGATGTTGAGATGTGTCTATTACTTTTATTTGGGATGCAATTTATGAGGCTAGTAACTCAAATTAATTTATCCTCTGCAGCAGAGGTAACTCTGGGTTTTCCTTTCCTGTGGCGGTCCTCATGAGAGCCATTTTCATCATAGCGCTTGATGGTTTATGTGACTGAACTTGAAGAAACTTCTTCCGTATTGACTGACATTCATGTCTTAAAGTAATAATGGACTGTTGTTTCTCTTTGCTTATTTGAGCTGTTCTTGCCAAAATATGGAGTTGGTCTTTTACAAAACAGGACTATCTTCTGTATACCACCCCTACCTTGTCACAACACAACTGGTTGGCTCAAACACATTAAGAAGGAAAGAAATTCCACAAATTAACTTTTAACAAGGCACACCTGTTAATTGAAATGCATTCCAGGTAACTACCTCATGAAGCTTGTTGAGATAATGCCAAGAGGGTGTGCAATGGGTGGCTACTTTGAAGAATCTAAAATATTAAATATGTTTTGATTTGTTTAACACTTTTTTGGTTGCTACATTATTCCATATGTGTAATTTCATAGTTTTGATGTCTTATTCTACAATGTAGAAAATAGTACAAATAAAGAAAAACCCTTGAATGAATAGGTGTGTCCAAACTTTTTACTGGTGGTTGTGTGTGTATTGAAGTCGGAAGTTTACATACAACTTAGCCAAATACATTTAAACTCAGTGTATCACAATTCCTGACATTTAATCATAGTCAAAATGCCCTGTCTTAGGTCAGTTAGGAACATTACTTTATTTTAAGAATGTGAAAGGTCAGAATAATAGTAGAGAATGATTTATTTCAGCTTTTATTTCTTTCATCACATTCCCAGTGGGTCAGAAATGTACATACACTCAATTAGTATTTGGTAGCATTGCCTTCAAATTAATTAATTTGTGTCAAAAGTTTTGGCCCATTCCTCCTGGTGTAACTGAGTCAGGATTGTAGGCCTCCTTGCTCGCACAAGCTTTTTCAGTTCTGCCCACAGATTTTCTATAGGCCAGGGCTTTGTGATGTCCACTCCAAAACCTTGACTTTGTTATTCTTAAGCCATATTGCCACAACTTTGGAAGTAGGCTTGGGGTCATTGTCCATTCGGAAGACCCATTTGCGACCAAGCTTTAACTTCCTGACTGATGTCTTGAGATGTTGCTTCAATATAGCCACATCATTTTCCTACCTCATGATGCCATCTATGTTGTGAAGAGTACCAGTCCCTCCTGCAGCAAAGCACTCCCACAACATGATGCTGCCACCCCCGTAATTCACGGTTAGGATGGTGTTCTTCGGCTTGCAAGCCTCTCCTTTTTCCTCCAAACATAACGATGGTCATTATGGCCAATCAGTTCTATTTTTGTTTCATCAGACCAGAGGACATTTCTCCAAAAAGTACGATCTTTGTCCTCATGTGCAGTTGCAAACTGTAGTCTGGCATTTTATGGCGGTTTTTGAGCAGTAGCTTCTTCCTTGCTGAGCGGCCTTTCAGGTTATGTTGATATAGGACTCGTTTTACTGTGGATATAGATACTTTTGTACCGGTTTCCTCCAGCATCTTCACAAGGTCCTTTGCTGTTGTTCTGGGATTGATTTGTAGAGAACACGTCTCCTTCCTGAGCGGTATGACGGTTGCGTAGTCCCATGGTGTTTAAACTTGCATACAATTGTTTGTACAGATGAACGTGGTACCTTCAGGCGTTTGGAAATTGTTCTCAAGGATGAATCAGACTTTTGGAGGTCTACAATTTTCTTGGCTGATTTCTTTCCATTTTCCCATGATGTCAAGCAAAGAGACACTGAGTTTGAAGGTAGGCCATGAAATACATCCACAGGTACATCTCCATTTGACTCAAATTAAGTCAATTAGCCTATCAGAAGCTTCGAAAGCCATGACATCATTTTCTGGCTTTTTCCAAGCTGTTTAAAGGTACAGTCAACTTAGTGTATGTAAACTTCTGACCCACTGGAATTGTGATACAGTGAATTATAAGTGAAATAATCTGTCTGTAAACAATTGTTGGAAAAATTACTTGTGTCATGCACAAAGTAGATGTCCTAACCGACTTGACAAAACTATTTTTTGTTAACAAGTTATTTATGGGGTGGTTGAAAAACGAGTTTTAATGACTTCAACCTAAGTGTATGTAAACTTCCGACTTCAACTGTATATATATATATATATGTATATATATATATATATATATATATTTGTTCATGCACTAAGCTTATTGAGAAAAATATACAGAATTTGAAAATACTGTTTACAGGCATGCCTGTTTTCCTGTTCTTTCTTTCGAGGGTACAGCTGCTTTGCAAGTGGCAAACAAACTAAATGTCAATCAAAGTGAGCAAAGCCTTCTCTGACAACCAAGAATAGTTTATTCAAATTGGAATGGCGGGCCAGAACGGACGACAGTAAATGTTTGAATACAGAATGAGATATTTATGAAAATGGAGATCCGTCGTCCTCCATTTTAAAGACGCATTATAGACACTGTACAGTGAGAGTGGAGAAGTTGACCTTTATAACAGGGACTTACACACACACACATGCACGCACATATGCACACACATGCGCACCACGCACGTACGCACACACACACACACACACACACACACACACACACACACACACACACACACACACACACACACACACACACACACACATATACATGCAGACACACACACAGGCCCTGTAAATATTCTCATGCACATATCCCACCTCGGCAATGGGATGTTATCTCAAATAATTACCGGTGGCCTCTCCCTGTCCCCAGTGACTGTGTGGAGATGAAGCCCAGGCAGTCGGAGGCTGAAACCGAGTCAGAGGCTAAGGTACAGTCAGCAACAGTGACTGTTGCTGGAGAGTAGAGCCAAAACCAAGGCACAGGCTGTGAAAGATGATGAGAGGCAGTATCAGTGGCTGAGGCAGAGGCAGGTCACAGTGTGAGGTCTCAGTCTAGGTGGGGGTTGGGTATGGGTAGGGGTGGGGTTAAAGGGGGATGAGATGGGGGTGGGTAGGATCTAAGGCCTGCCTCCCGTGGTCCTGGCAACAGTTCCTTAATTAACCACCCAGGTATTTGTGAGCCTCACGGCCCACTGCCCGGCCACACACACACAAACACATACACAATGCCCGGCCGGCCATATGGCTAAAGCACCGCCGCAGTCCATAATCACCAGGGGAAACACTGCATCAAAAAGAGCTCGGCAGACATAAAGCTTGTGTAAATTATTTTTAATGGTTTCCTTCTGGCAGAGAGAGTGTGCTTGTCATCTGAAAACGAGCGGCAAGGGCGATTTATTCGTCCTTGACCCCTCTCTTCCATGTACTTGCCCCCTGCCCACCACTGTGACCTGCCTGCCTGCTCAGTCTGCCTGCCTCCTGTCCCTGACACACACTCAAAGCCATTAGCACTGTTCGCAGGCAACACTCTGTTTCCCCTCGGGGTCGGTGGCTTGATGTGTGTGTGTGTGTGTGTGTGTGTGTGTGTGTGTGTGTGTGTGTGTGTGTGTGTGTGTGTGTGTGTGTGTGTGTGTGTGTGTGTGTGTGTGTGTGTGTGTGTGTGTGTGTGTGTGTGTATGGGGGTTTGGGGGTTTTCTGTACTTTACTTTACGATTTATATTTTTGCCAACTTTTACTTTTACTTCACTACATTCCTAAAGAAAATAATGTACTTTTTACTCCATACATTTTTTCTCTGACACCAAAAACTACTTTGGGTGTCAGGGAAAATGGTCAAATTCACACACTTATCAAGAGAACATCCCTGGTCATCTCTACTGCCTTGGATCTGGCAGACTCATTAAACACAAGTGCGTCAATATTTATCCGTCAATATTTTTTTATTTTTTATTGTACAGTCTGGTTTGCTTAGTATAAGAAATTTGAAATGAATGATACTTTTACTTCTACTTTTGATACTTAAGTACATTTAGCAACTCCATTTACTTTTGACATTTAAGTATATTTAAAACCAAATACTTTTAGACTTTTACTCAAGTAGTATTTTACTGGGTGACTCACTTTTACTTGAGTCATTTTCTATAAAAGTGCATTTACTTTTACTCCAATATAACAATTGAGTACTTTTTCCACCACTGACTGTATGCATCATAAAATGCAAAATGACTTATGCAATGTCATCAAACACTGTTGATGTATAAGCCAACCAGAAATATCGTTCAAGGCTAATAGGAATTAACTTACAGGAAAGACAGTCACCTCACCTCAGATGAGCCTGAAACCTGACGACATCTTTGAGAGTGAGAGAGAGAGGTAGAGAGAGAGCGAGAGAGAGAGGTAGAGAGAGAGAGAGAGAGAGAGAGAGAGAGAGAGGTAGAGAGAGAGAGAGAGAGAGAGGTAGAGAGAGAGAGTGAGAGAGAGAGAGGTAGAGAGAGCGAGAGAGAGAGGTAGAGAGAGAGAGAGAGAGAGAGAGAGAGAGAGGTAGAGAGAGAGCGAGATAGAGAGAGGTAGAGAGAGAGCGAGAGAGAGAGAGGTAGAGAGAGAGCGAGAGAGAGAGAGGTAGAGAGAGAGAGAGAGAGAGAGAGAGAGAGAGAGAGAGAGCGAGAGAGAGGTAGAGAGAGAGAGACATTCAAGAGAATAAACTTTTTCCTAAACACAAAGTGGCTAAACTCGGCCTTAGGTCTGTAATTATCTAATTAATTTCCCCCTCGCCATTTCATGTGCGATTATCTCAAAAGGGTTGAAAAGTATGGTGGAATTGGTTCTATGCCTGCCCCCCCCCCCCCCCTCTCTCTCTCAGAGTTTGGATTGCTAATAGTCACAGGAGGTGGTCAGGGGGTGGTGGTCAAGGGGTGGGGGAGGATAAGGTAGCTGTTCCTTACAGTTTCCCACCCCTGTGTGTTATTTTTGACCATGCAGCTTGTACAAGGATGTTGTTGTGTACAAGAGACCGGCAGTGTTCAGTGGCCCTCTGAGGCAGTTTGAAGAGGCTGACTTCCTATCTCCTGGCCAATCACAATATGTCAGGAACACAGGACAACACATCACACTTCCATGCCCAATTCCCTCCTCCACCTCGGACCCGGTACCATAACTATGTTGCCAGAGTATCAGTGGAGGGTGTATTTTTTAGGAAGTCGGCGGGTAGCAATCTGGTCGTTGCGACCCCACATCTGCCCTGCTAATGAGAGGGCTGGACGTCTCCCAACTTCACCTCCCACCTCTCCTCAGCTCCCCTCAGCTCACACACACACTGTCCTCTCCTCACCCGCACTCTGCACTCCACACAGGTCACGCCCTCCAAGGAACCAGTGGACAAACACTGACACACACAAAGGTCACAATGCACTTCTACACACATCCAAAGAATACAGCAGTACTCACCAACACCCCTTAACCTTTTCCAAACACACGCAGACACGCACATATACGCACGCACACACACAGACTCTCTCCCTCTCAATATACTTGAACACACACCCTTACAAATCTGACACAAACAAGGACCATCAAACTAACCAACACACATAAACACTGAGAACTCAGAAACTCCTTAGTCCACTCTCCCTCCAACTTAAAGAGTTTGTTGATGCTTAGTGCCAGACACTGTGCAGTTAAGGGGAAATGAAAGTATAATTGTCACTATAGATCCAGTGCATACAGAAATAATACAAGCAGGCATTCATGCATTTAACCACGCCATCAGCCCTCTCTCTCTCTAGCTGGAAAACCAGAGTCATTACCAGAATATATTTTTATTGTGCTTTCTAAAAGCCATCCGAGATGAATCACGCTATCAGGGTTGGCAAAGTACGCCCACCGACGCAGAGCTCACATATTAACTCAAAACAAAGCTGCGTAATGTACCTGCGTTCTGAAATGGCTACAAATCACTTGATTGGCGGTTATTGCATTTCTGGGCCAATGTGTGTGTGTGTGAGAGAGAGAGAGTGAGAGAGAGAGAGAGAGAGAGAGAGAGAGAGAGAGAGAGGTAGAGAGAGCGAGAGAGAGAGAGAGAGAGAGAGAGAGAGAGAGAGAGAGGTAGAGTGAGAGCGAGATAGAGAGAGGTAGAGAGAGAGAGAGAGAGAGAGAGAGAGAGAGAGAGAGAGAGAGAGAGAGAGAGAGAGAGAGACATTCAAGATAATAAACTTTTTCCTAAACACAAAGTGGCTAAACTCTGGTGCCCAAACACCAGGCATGCCCTGGAGCTGTTGTCAGAGGACAGACTAGGGTCCCCCAGCCACATCATAACTGACAAGGGCACAAATTACCTGAGGGTTCAGCAAGAAAAGCCACTGCACTCAAGGGAGTGATTTAAAAAGCTTCTTCCACTTTCCACCACGCACAAGTGCTTATCTCCACCCTACTACCATGAAAATAGTTCACCCTGCCACCATACAGTGGGTGAATGCAAGCATTTTGTGGGACTGTGCCTCAAAACCTAATGTCTACCTGTGCCACCATTAGGTCTATTAGGACCTCAACCGTAGCCCCAGGACCTCAAACAGGAGCAACAGAGCAACAGACGCCCCGCCCAGACCAGTGAGACACCCTCCCAGACCTGCAAGACCCCCTCCCAAAGGACCTATACTGAGAGAACCCACATCCAGACCACAGGATCACCAGCCACACCCCAACCAGCTAAGACCTCCCCAAGCAAACCCTGGCCATGCCCTATATAGCCCCCCCCCCACCCCATATCAGACATGGCATGGAGATAATAAAACATAAAAACAAAGAAGAAGAACATCTATCTCATCATTGAAGTTACATCGTAGGGTATATTCATATGGGCACAGAAGACGTCAAACATATTTTTACTTTATGTTTAAAGTTGCCCAGAGAGGACGTCATTGTTATGGGCAGAGGCATCTCATTCCATTCTGAGGCTCCAGTATACAAGAAAGTACCTTTCCCAGCATTACTCCTGAACCTGTATAAGCACACATTAGCAACACCTGATCTGGTGCTGTGATTGTGTGCATCCCTAACATGGGAAAAGTAATCAGTTAGATATCTGGGTGCAGAACCATAAATACTCCTGTAAACCAAACCTAGTCTGATCTCGGACACCCTAGCTTCAACAGGCAGCCAGTTTAGTTCCTGAAAGCAGCTCCTGCCTATGTGAGTGTGTGGACTCACTTTCAATACTACCCTTATCAGCTTATTCTGGTCTATCTGGAGCTTCCCCTTCATTAGATAAGCCCCCAAACGAGGAAGTACTAGCGTGGCATTAACCTTCCCTAGCACTTTATTGGCCATGCTCACACCTCCCAAGCAACCATCAAGGATACATCCCAGGTAGCTAACAGAGGTTTTAGAAGTCAGCACTTCACCCCTTAACTACAAAACCTATTTCCCCTCAGGAGACTGAAAAGATTTGGTATGGTTCCTCAGATCCTCAAAAGTTCTACAGCTGCACCATTGAGAGTAGCCTGACTTACATCCACTGCCTGGTATGGAAACTGCTCGGCCTCCGACCGCAAGGCACTACAGAGGTAGTGTGTACTGCCCAGTAGATCACTGGGGCCAAGCTTCCTGCCATTAAGGACCTTGATACCAGGTGGTGTCAGAGGAAGGCCCTAAATATAGTAAAAGACTCCAGCCACCATATTCATAGACTCTTCTCTCTGCTACCGCACGGCAAGCTGTACCGGATCGCCAAGTCTAGGTCCAAAGACTTCTCAACTGCTTCTACCCCCAAGCCATAAGACTGCTGAACAGCTAATCAAATGACTACACAGACGATTTGCATGGTTGAGAATAGGTTTTGTCGTGACCTCTTCACGACAAATTCCATCTAGACACCGTTGCCCTAGAGCACACAAAAACAATACATACCTCAGCCTAAACATCGGTGCCACAGGAAACTTCCGCAAAGCTGTGAACGATCTGAGAGACAAGCCATGAAGGGCCTTCTATGCAATCAAAAGGAACATAACATTTGACATACAAATTAGAATCTGGCTAAAAATAGTTATAGAACAGTTATAGAATCAGTTATAGAACCCATTGCCCTTCATGGTTTTGAGTTCTGGGGTCCGCTCACCAACCAAGAATTCACAAAATGCGACCAACACCAAATTGAGATTATTTTACTATGTACAGACTCAGTGAGCATAGCCATAGTTTTATACCCCTTTATTTGTTTGGCTATGGGGTGACCTGTGGTGGCTCCAGCACCCCGCCCTGTGTGAGGGGATAACTCCAGAGACAAGGGCCAGGAGTTGGGGAATGAGGGCCACAGGCTGGGGCATGGGGGGAGGACCAGGAAGCCAGCGGCTTCCACCATGTGTTTTACCAGACATTGGAGAGAGCTAAACATTTACCCTGCTAAATATCCGCGGGTCAAAACACTGCAGGATAACCCAGGTGTCAGAGAAAGAGAGAAAGAGAGAGAGAGAGAGAGAGAGAGAGAACAAACAGAACAGAGACAGAGTCAAGAAAATTCATTGTTCATGTCAATAAAGCTCCTTAAATTGGATTGAATTGAAAATTGAACAAAGACAGACAGTGACAGGGAAGGCCCACCTCATGGACAGTGGGTGTTAGTGTGGAACCAGTAAATACCAGGGCCCGTGGTATGTCTCTAGCCATAACAGCTATGACTAGAGACTCCTCTCCCTTCTAGGAGACACAAGCAATTAAAAAGAGACAGTCAAGAACACAATGCATTGTTCTACACAACCCACTTAATTCATCTTGGACAAATGATTGAACATTGTGACCTGGAAAAACACATAAAACACAAACTGCTGGTTATAGTACAATAGCCTGGAAAGTGGATGCATGGACCTTGGAATTATGTAAATAACACAGTGGCAATGTAATGAAAGTATACACAGCCAGGAAACTAACTAAATGGTCACTCTATCTTTCACTCTGCCAACACTATTCCTCTCCTGAATGTTTCTTTGTCACACTGTTTCCATCCAGCGTGTAAAGTTTATATGGAGCGCTGGCTACATGACATCAGTAGCGTGACAATAGAAGTTAACAGTGGTGGGAACATTGGTATCATATCTGAAGCAACATCACACACACACATGCACGTTCACACACACATGCACACACACGCACACACGTACACATAGAGTGTGTAAAAGCGTTACTCTTTTGGAACATTTGTGTGTGTAATGTTTACTGTAAATGTGTTATTGTTTATTTCACTTTTGTTTATTATCTACTTCACTTGCTTAGGCAATGTAAACATATGTTTCCCATACCAATAAAGCCCCTTAAATTTAATTGAATTGAGAGAGGGGCTCTTCAGCAGGCCTCTGATGGGCCTAGCTGACACATGGAGTTGTGCCACCCTTCTGATTGCTAATTAGTATCAGAAACAACCGACTGGCTCGGCGTTGGAACAACTTGAGGACTTCCAGCGCGAACAAACGTCAACTCCTCTAATGGTCTTTCTTCTCCTCTCCTCCCTCCCTCAGACTAGAGATAGTGGGGTAGATGAAGCTGGGCCTAGTCATGCTATGGAGGGTGGTGTAGATGAGGCTGGGTCTAGTCAGGTTATGCTTGTGGATGAGGAGAGTATAGTGGGGAAGTGTAAGAGACTAGGGGCGGAGGCGGAGGGTGTCAAGCGGAAAAGGAAAAAGGGGGAGAAGAAAGGAGGGGAGACAGCCAGTCAAGCAGAGGGGTCAAAGTACACGTTGGGGGAACTGACAAGGTTCCTGAATGAGACCAAGGGGGAAAAATCTTGAGGCTTTTTTTTCTGATCCGAGAAAGTTTGTAAGATCAGTACAACATGCTATAAAAAAATGAGGGGCATGGTGTCCTCTCACCCAGGAAACAGTTTAGGTTGAGGAAGTGGGTCACAATAGTGCGTAAGGGTCTACCTTCAGACACTGTTTAGATGTATAGTTTCATTCTGGCACTGGCGCTTTTTGAGCTTTGCTATTGGTCTCTTTCTTTGCTGGCTTTTCTCCCACTTCTCTTCGGGTAGGCTCGCTCAATATAAATGGTACCAGAGATGTGGGAAAGAGGAGTGTGTTGGGTGAATATGTAAAACAAAAAAAGTACAGGTGTTATTTCTGCAGGAGACGCATAGTGATGTGGTGAATGAAGTTGATTGGGGGATCTGGTGGAAAGGGGAAAGTGTGTTGAGCCATGGGCCAAATTTTAGTGCAGGGGTGGCAGTCCTTTTTGTACCGGGTCTGTCTGTGTGTTGAGCCATGAGACAGATCTTAGTGCAGGGGTGGCAGTCCTTTTTGTACCGGATCTGTCTGTAAAAATGTGCTCCTCAAAGAAGGTGTGTAGGTGTAGGCTGCTTTGATGTAAAAGCAGAAATGAACAACATGGGTTTTGTCTTTATAAATGTGTATGCACCTAACACAGGGAGAGAGAGGGGGGTTCTATTTGGGTGTCTAAGACAGGAATTCTCAAAGTTAGCGCCTAAGGACACTCTGGTGGTCGACGGGGACTGGAACTATACAATGGATTTTACGAAAGACAGAAATGGGGAAGAGCCTCATTCAGTGTTAGTGGGAGTATTAAGGGACATCACTACCTAGTGGATGTTTGGAGAACTAAACATCCCTACACAAGACAGTATACATGGGTGAAGGATTTTGGGGCTTTGTGAGTGCAGCCCGACTAGATCGTTTTTACATGTCCAGGAATCGGAGCAATAGGCTATTGAGCGCTACCATTCTCCTTGTGGGGTTTTCGGATCACCACATAACCATGGCTCAGCTGTCTATTTCACCAGGGCCTCGGCAGGCATCCTATTGGAAGTTTAATGTAAAGCTCTTACAAGATGCCACTTTTTGCTCAGGTTTCCAGACTTTTTGGGAAAGATGGGGGCAGCGAAGAGAGGAGTATGAGTCTCTGAGTCAACGGTGGGATGTGGGGAAAGTCCAAATTCGGCTTTTCTGTCAACAGTATACAGCTCTCTCATCCTCAGAGGCTAGGATAGTATTGGGGGAACTAGAGTGTTGTATTAGTGAGATGGAGGTAGAGATGGTGGGACAAGGCAATGTAGGACTCCAGGCTAATTTAGCTGAACTACGTAGGGACCTGGGCAATTTTTTCCAGGTTAAAGCAAAGGGTGCACTTGTAAGAGCTAGGTTCTCCATGCTCAAGGAGAGCATCTTCTCCCAGCTCCTCCTTCTTTGGTTTGGAAAGACAGAGTGGTGAAGCCAAGGGTATGCATTATCTACAGCTGTCTGATGGGTGGGTGACCTCTGTGGTGGGGGAGATGCGGGAGCGAACTGTGGAGTTTTATATTGAGTTGTATAGGGCAGAAATGTGTGATCCTATGTGTGCTCACGTCTTCTTCGCAGCACTCATTAAACTCTCTCGGGCACAGAGGGATGAAACGGACATTCCTCTTTTGTCCCATGAACTGACAGAGGCCATAACCCAGCTGTCCCCCGGTCATGCACCGGGGGTCGATGGACACCCAGTGGAGTTTTATGAAAAATTCTGGGGAATAATTGGACTGGATTTATTTTGCGTGTTGCATGAATGTGTCGGGGTAGGAGATTTGCCGATGAAGCTGCCGTCAGGCGGCTCTGACTCTCCTGCCCAAAAAAGGGGACTTGAGTGAACTTTTAAGAACTGGAGGCCTGTGGCATTACTCTGTGCGGACTATAAGATATTTGCCAAGGTCCTCTCTAACAGACTGAAGTCCCATCTGGACTCGATAGTACCGTGTACTGGGACGCTCAATCACGGACAACTTGTTCTTAATCAGGGACATGTTGGACTAATCAAGAGGTTCTGATGTGAATAGTCTTAAGGTGTATGAGGGAGCTTCGTCAGCTAAGGTAAACTGGGGCAAGAGAAAAGCTCTGTTATGTGGAGCATGGGTGGATAGGGCCTCTCTGCTACCAGGGGAGTTTTCCGTGGGGTTGTGAAGGCTTAAAGTGTTGGGGGTGTACCTGGGCTCGGAGAGGTGGGTCAGGAAGAACTGGGAGGGGCTGTCACATGCAGTGGTGTTAAGACTGGCCAGGTGGAGGTGGCTCCTGTCCCAAGTGTCATAGGGAGGGTAATCCTGATAATCAACAACCTGGTGGCATCTTCCCTGTAGCATAAACTGGCTGTCCTCAATCCCCCTGCTGGTCTGCTCGCAGACCTGCAACGCAAACTGGTGGACATTTTCTGGTTGGGCCATCACGGCAGTGTTGTACATGACTGTCCACGAAAGAGGACAGGGCCTGGTGGAACTGGAGAGCAGGATGGCTGCATTCTGACTGAGGAGAGCTGGCGGATTAGGGTTGGACTGGCAGCTGTTCCTCATGAAGCTGGAGAGGCTGAGTACAGCCGGTCTCTCAGATTTTTACTCTGCAGCGTTGAGGGACTGGCAGCTGCTAAGGCCCATACGAGAAGGGGGTGTGGAGCCTGGGCTGTGGGTGTGGGAGGAGCCTATCTTCCACAACCCAGCCATTCCTTTGAGATCGGTTCAGTCGGCCACCCTGCAGAGGCAACTGATGGCAGCGGGTTTACAAAGGCTGGGTGACCTGCGACTGCTGGGAGAGAAGGGGTGGAAAACCCTGAAAGTCCTGCCACAACAAACAGCATTAATGTCTCTTAGGCTGCTGGAGAGATTCCTGGAGGAGGTCCAGGAGGCGCACTGTCTGAGCCGGTAAGAGAGGTGTTTGAGCGGCCGAAGGGGGAGGGGCCACCAATGTCTCCACCGCTGCAGGTGACGGCAGAGACTGGGGACTGGCAAGGGGGTCTGGAGGACTTGTCAGATTTTAACACTCCGAGCCTGGGGTAGTTTGAGGGGGTGGGAGGTAAAGCCCTCTACAAGCTCTGCATTAAGGTGAGGAACATTAAGAGCCTAACAGGAGTGAAGGCACATCAGTGGGGCGGAGAGTATGGTGGGTTTTAGATGGAGGGGGCTCTACAAACCCCCAGTACTAAAGAGGTCAGGGGACCTCCAGTGGAGGGTTCTACATGGAGCCTTGGCCACTAACAGCTGGTTGGCACGTTTGAACCGGGAGTCGGGCAGGGGTGTCCTTTCTGTGTTAAAAGAGAGAAACTGTGATTCATGTGTTTTCTGTGTACGCCAGGTTAATGCCATTAATGTCTCTGTTGGAATGTCTGTGTGAGAGGTTGGGGTGGTTTTTACTGTTGGGATTTTTATAATGGGGTACAATTATTCAAATAAGGAAAAGGCCAAATGTGTTTTGTTGAATTTTCAGTTTGCTCAGGCGAAGTTGTCTTTTTTTTTTTTTATGTTTATTTTACCTTTATTTAACCAGGTAGGCTAGTTGAGAACAAGTTCTCATTTACAATTCCGACCTGGCCAAGATAAAGCAAAGCAGTTCGACACATTCAACAACACAGAGTTACACATGGAGTAAAACAAGCATATAGTCAATAATACAGTAGAAAAATAAGTATATATACAATGTGAGCAAATGAGGTGAGATAAGGGAGGTAAAGGCAAAAAAAAGGCCATGGTGGCAAAGTAACTGCAATATAGCAAGTTAAACACTGGAATGGTAGATTTGCAGTGGAAGAGTGTGCAAAGTAGAGATATAAATAATGGGGTGCAAAGGAGCAAAATAAATAAATACAGTAGGGGAAGAGGTAGCTGCTTGGGATAAATTATAGATGGACAATGTACTGGTGCAGTAATCTGTGAGTTGCTCTGACAGCTGGTGCTTAAAGCTAGTGAGGGAGATATGTGTTTCCAGTTTCAGAGATTTTTGTAGTTTCTCCAGTCATTGGCAGCAGAGAACTGGAAGGAGAGGCCGGCCAAAGGAAGAATTGGTTTTGGGGGTGACCAGAGAGATGTACCTGCTGGAGCGTGTGCTACAGGTGGGTGCTGCTATGGTGACCCGCGAGCTGAGATAAGGGGGGACTTTACCTAGCAGGGTCTTGTAGATGACCTGGAGCCAGTGGGTTTGGCGACGAGTATGAAGCAAGGGCCAGCCAACGAGAGCGTACAGGTCGCAGTGGTGGGTAGTATATGGGGCTTTGGTGACAAAACGAATAGCACTGTGATAGACTGCATCCAATTTATTGAGTAGGGTATTGTAGGCTATTTTGTAAATTACATCGCCGAAGTTGAGGATTGGTAGGATGGTCAGTTTTACAAGGCTATGTTTGGCAGCATGAGTGAAAGATGCTTTGTTGCGAAATAAGAAGCCAATTCTAGATTTAACTTTGGATTGGAGATGTTTGATGTGAGTCTGCAAGGAGAGTTTACAGTCTAACCAGACACCTAGGTATTTGTAGTTGTCCACATATTCTAAGTCAGAACCGTCCAGAGTAGTGATGTTGGGCAGGCGGGCGGGCAGGTGCAGGCAGCGATCGGTTGAAGAGCATGCATTTAGTTTTACTTGTATTTAAGAGCAATTGGAGGCCACGGAAGGAGAGTTGTATGGCATTGAAGCTCGTTTGGAGGGTTTTTAACACAGTGTCCAAAGAAGGGCCAGAAGTATACAGAATGGTGTCGTCTGCGTAGAGGTGGATCAGAGACTCACTAGCAGCAAGAGCGACATTATTGATTTATACAGAGAAGAAAGTCGGTGCAAGAATTGAACCCTGTGGCACCCCCATAGAGACTGCCAGAGGCCCGGACAACAGGCCCTCCGATTTGACACACTGAATTCTATCAGATATGTAGTTGGTGAACCAGGCGAGGCAATCATTTGAGAAACCAAGGCTATCGAGTCTGCCGATGAGGATGTGGTGATTGACACAGTCGAAAGCCTTGGCCAGGTCAATGAATACGGCTGCACAGTATTGTTTCTTATCGATGGCGGTTAAGAAATCGTTTAGGACCTTGAGGGTGGATGAGGTGCACCCATGACCAGCTCTGAAACCAGATTGCGTAGCGGAGAAGGTGCGGTGGGATTCGAAATGGTCAGCAATCTGTTTGTTGACTTGGCTTTCGAAGACCTTAGAAAGGCAGGGTAGGAAAGATATAGGTCTGTAGCAGTTTGGGTCCAGAGTGTCCCCCCCTTCGAAGAGGGTGATGAATACTTGACCACTGTGACTGACCTAAACTTAAGGAAAGCTTTGACTATGTACAGATTCAGTGAGCATAGCCTTGCTATTGAGAAAGGCCACCGTAGGCAGACATGGCTCTCAAGAGAAGACAGGCTATGTGCACACTGCCCACAAAATGAGGTGGAAACAGAGCTGCACTTCTTAACCTCCTGCCCAATGTATGACCATATTAGAGACACATAAATTCACAACGAATTCGAAAACAAACCCAATTTTGATTAACTCCCATACCTACTGGGTGAAATTCCACAGTGTGCCATCACAGCAGCAAGATTTGTGAACTGTTGCCACAAGAAAAGGGCACCAAGTGAAGAACAAAAACCATTGTAAATACAACCCATATTTATGTTTATTTATTTTCCCTTGTGTACTTTAACCATTTGTACATTGTTACAACACTATAAATATACATAATATGACATTTGTAATGTCTTTAATGTTTTGAAACTTCTGTATGTGTAATGTTTACTGTTAATTTTTATTGTTTATTTCACTTTTGTATATTATCTACCTCACTTGCTTTGGCAATGTTAACACATGTTTCCCATACCAATAAAGCCCATTGAATTAGAGAGAGAGAGGGAGAGAGAGAGAGAGAGAGAGAGAGAGAGAGAGAGAGAGAGAGAGAGAGAGAGAGAGAGAGAGAGAACACCTCGTATAAGTGAGCGCCGGCCTTTAAGGGCTTAATGGAACCAATTATTAGGAGGATCTCCGCGCCGTCTGTTCCTGGTGCCACTCGATTGTTCTCGGTATAAATGTCCCTCCCCTGACAGACACAGGCTTCACCGTGGCCCACCACCCGACCGCCTGCTCACTCTCCGGCTCTTGTAGCAACGAGAAGGTCAATAGACTGCTCTTTTCAGCTCTTGAACCTTTCCATATTTCTTAATTAGGCCAAGCGCTATGTAAAGATGGAGCTTGGCTGGCTGGCTGTGGCACACCCTCATACACTGGTGCACACACACACACAATGCTCATGTCTAATAGATGACAGAGAACATATACAGTGCCTTCGGAAAGTATTCATACCTCTTGACTTATTCCAAATGTTGTTCTGTTACAGCCTGAATTCAAAATGGATTTAAAAAAAAAAATCTCACCCACCTCACACAATACATAATTTTCACTAAGTGAAAACATGTTTTTAAATATTTTTACAAATGTATTGAGAATTAAATGCAACATGACCTTTGCGATTACAACTGTGAGTCTTTCGGGGTAAGTCTCTAAGAGCTTTCCACACCTGGATTATACAGTTTTTGCCCATTATTATTTTCAACATTCTCCAAGCTCTGTCAAATTGGTTGTTGATCATTGCTAGACAGCCATGTTTAAGTCCTGCCATAGATTTTCAAGCAGATTTACGTCAAAACTTGGCCACTCAGGAGCATTCACTGTCTTCTTGGTAAGCAACTCCAGTGTAGATTTCACCTTGTGTTTTAGGTTATTGTCCTGCTGAAAAATGAATTCACCTCCCAGTGTCAGGTGGAAAGCAGACTGATCCAGATTTTCCTCTATGATTTTGCCTATGCATTGCCTTTGCCTCCATTCCATGTATTTTTATCCAGAAAAACTCCCCAGTCCTCAGCAATTACAAGCGTTCCCATAACATGATGCAGCCACCACTATGCTTGAAAATATAAAGAGTGGAACTCAGTAATGTGTTATGTCGGATTTGCCCAAAACATACCACTTTGTATTCAGGACAAAACGTTTATTGGTTTTCCACATTTTTGGTGCAGTATTAAATGTAGTGCCTTGTTGCAAACAGCATGTATGTTTTGGAATATTTATATTCTGTACAGGCTTCCTTCTTATCACTCTGTCATTTAGGTTACTATTGTGGAGTAACTACAGAGTTGTTGATCCATCCTCAGTTTCCTCCTATCCCAGCCATTCAACTCTGTAACTGTTTTAAAAGTCACCATTAAAGTCACTCTCCGGCAACTGCGTTAGGAAGGACACCTGTATCCTTGTAACGACTGGGTGTATTGATACACCATCTAAAATCTAATGAATAACTTCACCAGGCCCAATGGGATATTCAATGTCTGCTTCTTTTATATTTTAACCCATCTACCAATAGGGGCCATTCTTTGCGAGGCATTGGAATAGCTCCCTGGTCTCCTTGGTTGAATATGTATCTTTTATCTGGACCTTACAGATAATTGTATGTGTATATGTATTTGTATTTATTATGGATCCCCATCTTCCCAGGATCCACTGCCCCTATTCATTTTTAAAACGTTACAATACATTCATAACAGAGTTCACAACCCACTAAGTGTGTGCCCTCAGGCCCATACTCCACTACCACATATCTACAATGCAAAATCCATGTGTACGTGTGTGTATAGTGAGTATGCAATCCTGTGTTTGTATGCATGTGTCTGTGCCTATGTTTGTGTTACTTCACAGTCCCCGCTGTTCCATAAGGTGTATTTTTACCTGCTTTTTAAATCTGATTCTACTGCTTGCATGTCTTGTGGGGCATGCATGTGTGTCCGAGCTGTGTGCTAGTATTTTAAACAGACACTTTGAGCCATGCGAGATTGTCATGCATGTAATTAATGTTAGCTCTCTGTGTACTTTTAAGGGCCAGCCATGCTGCCATGTGCTGAGCCATCTGTAATTTTCCCAAGTCCCTCTATGTGGCACATGACCACACGACTGAACAGGTGCAACAAATCCAGGGTGCTACAAAACCAGGGCCTGTAAGACCTGCCTTGTTGATAAATTTAGATTTTTTGTGTCACTGGCCTACACACAATATCCTATAATGTCAAAGTGGAATGATGTTTTTTGAAATTTGTACAAATTAATAAAACATGAAAAGCTGAAATGTCTTGAGTCAATAAGTATTCACCCCCTTTGTTATAGCAAGCCTAAATAAATTCAAAAACAAATATTGTTGCCTATCAAAAATGACAAGCCACCGGCGTCTGACATCTGGATGGAAAATGACTGAGGATAATAGCGGACAATATTGCCACATCTTCAATTAAAGCCTACTAGAAAGTGTGTGCTCTCAGGCCTGGATGGAAGCTAAAGTCATTCCGCTACAGTCACGCCATGACCTTAGTATTCTTTGTTTTGTTTACTATTTTGGTTATGTCAGGGTGTGACATGGGTGATATGTGTGTTTTTGTCTCATTCTAGGGTGTTTGTATTGTCTAGGGATTTATGGGGTTGTTTTCATCTAGATGTTTATGTTGGTCTATGGTTGCCTAGATTGGTTCTCAATTAGAGGCAGGTGTTTATCGTTGTCTCTGATTGGGAACCATATTTAGGCAGCCATTCTCTTTGGGTATTTCGTGTGTTATTGTCTATGTTATGTTGCACGTTTGCACATTGTTTATATAGCGGTCACGTTCGTCTTCATCGTTCTTCTTGTTCTTCATTCAATAAAGAAGAATGTATTCACACCACGCTGCGCTTTGGTCCCCTCCATACGACGATCGTGACAGAATAACCCACCAACCAAGGACCAAGCTGCGTGGTAACGGGCAGCAGCAACAGCGATGTCAAGACTCCTGGACGTGGGAGGAAATTCTAGACGGGAGAGGACCCTGGGCACAGCCAGGGGAATATCGCCACCCCAAAGCAGAGCTGGAGGCAGCGAAGGCAGAGAGGCGGCATTATCAGGAGCTAGCACGGCAGAGCGGCTGGAAGCCCGAGAGACAGACCCAAAACACAGTGGCACACAGGGAGTGTGGCGAAGCCAGGTAGAGACCTGCGCCAACTTCCTGTGCTTACAGGAGAGAGGGACCCGGCAGGCACCGTGTTATGCGGTGGAGTGCACAGTTTCCCCAGTGCGTGTGCATAGCCCGGTGCGGTACATTCCAGCTCCTCGTATCGGCCGGGCTAGAGTGGGCATCGAGCCAGGTGCCATGAAGCCGGCTTTAAGCATCTGGTCTCCAGTGCGTCTCCTCGGGCCGGCGTACATGGCACCAGCCTTACGCATGGTGTCCCCGGTTCGCCTGCACAGCCCAGTGCGGCCTATTCCACCTCACAGCACTGATCGGGCTAAGGGGAGCATCCAACCAGGTAAGGTTGGGCAGGCTCGGTGCTCAAGAGCTCCAGTGCGCCTGCACGGTCCGGTCTATCCAGTGCCACCTCCACGTACCAGCCCTCCGGTGGCAGCCCCCCGCACCAGGCTGTCTCTCTGTCTCATCCCTACAGGTGCTCCTTGCCTGGCCAGCGCTGCCAGAGCCTTGCTCCTGCCCAGTACTGCCAGAGCCTCTGTCTGTCCTGAGCTGCTAGAGCCTCTCTTCTGTCCTGAGCTGCTAGAGTCTCCCATCCGTCCTGAGCTGCTAGAGTCTCCCGTATGTCCTGAGCTGCCAGAGTCTCCCGTCTGTCCTGAGCTGCCAGAGTCTCCCGTCTGTCCTGAGCTGCCAGAGTCTCCCGTCTGTCCTGAGCTGCCAGAGTCTCCCGTCTGTACTGAGCTGCCAGAGTCTCCCGTCTGTCCTAAGCTGCCAGAGTCTCCCGTCTGTCCTGAGCCAGAGCCATCAGTCAGCAAGGACCTGCCAGAGCCGTCAGGCAGCAAGTAGCTGCCAGAGCCGTCAGTCAGCCAGGACCTGCCAGAGCCGTCAGTCAGCCAGGACCTGTCAGAGCCATCAGTCAGCCAGGACCTGCCAGAGCCGTCAGCCAGCCAGGAGCTGCCAAAGCCATCAGCCAGCCAGGAGCTGCCAGAGCCGTCAGCCAGCCAGGAGCTGCCAGAGCCGTCAGCCAGCCAGGAGCTACCAGAGCCGTCAGTCAGTCCAGAGCCGTCAGTCAGTCCGGAGCCGTCAGTCAGTCCGGAGCTGCCCTTCAGTCCGGAGCTGCCCCTCAGTCCGGAGCTGCCCCTCAGTCCTGAGCTACCCCTCAGTCCTGAGCTACCCTTCAGTCCTGAGCTGCCCTTCAGTCCTGAGCTGCCCCTCAGTCCAGTGGGGCCCTTTAGTAGGGTTGCCAGTCCTAGGTTGGCGGCGAGGGTCGCCGTTCCTAGGAGGCCACAAAAGCGGACTAAGACTATGGTGGAGTGGGGTCCACGTCCGCCGCCGTGAAAGAGGCCCACCCGGACCCTCCCCTTTAGATTAGGTTTTTGCGGCCAGAGTCCGCACCATTGTGGGGGGGTACTGTCACGTCCTGACCTTAGTATTCTTTGTTTTATTTATTATTTTGGTTAGGTCAGGGTGTGACAGGGGTGATATGTGTGTTTTTGTCTCATTCTAGGTTTTTTGTACTGTCTAGGGGTTTTTGTAGATTTATGGGGTTGTTTTCATCTAGGTGTTTCTGTTGGTTTATGGTTGCCTAGATTGGTTCTCAATTAGAGGCAGGTATTTATCGTTGTCTCTGATTGGGAACCATATTTAGGCAGCCATCTTCTTTGGGTATTTCGTGGGCTACGTTATTTTGCACGTTTGCACATTGTTTATATAGCGGTCACGTTCGTCTTAATTGTTGTTTTTTTGTTTAAGTGTTCTCCTTGTTCTTCATTCAATAAAGAAGAATGTATTCACACCACGCTGCGCTTTGGTCCCCTCCATACGACGATCGTGGCAGTTACCCAAGAATAGTAAAGCCCCATTTACTGGCTCAAATAGCCCACCATTCAGTCTGTTACCAACTCTTAGTTAACTTCTGGAAAAAATTGTGTTTGACCAGATACAGTAAAAAAAATTACAACAGACTTTCAGCATGCAAATAGGGAAGGACACTCAACAAGCACGGCACTTACATAAATGACGGATAATTAGCTTACAGAAATTTATGATACAATTTTTGTGTGGGCTGTCTTGTTAGCTTTTGACATTATCGATCACAGTCTGCCGCTGGAAAAACGTATGTGTTATGGCTTTACACCCCCTGCCTCAATGTGGATAAAGAGTTACTTGTCTAACAGAACACAGAGGGTGTTCTTTAATGGAAGCCTCTCAAACATAATCCAGGTAGGAGGAGGAATTCCCCAGGGTAGCTGTTTAGGCCCCTTTCTTTTTTCAATCTTTACTAACAACATGCCACTGGCTTTGAGTAAGGCCAGTGTGTCTATATATGCGGATGACTCAACACTATACACGTCAGCTACTAAAGCAACTGAAATGACTGAAACACTTATTCAATTTTAAATTCAGGCCGTAACACAACAAAATGTGGAAAAAGTCAAGGGGAGTGAATACTTTCTGAAGGCAGTGTAGTTGTGGTTCTTTTCTGCCAGTTTAAGGCATTATGTGTGAGGATGGGGTGGGGTGTCTAGTCGTCAACTGACTAGATTAAGTTCTCACTTTCTGAGAGGCAGGGAGCTGTTATAGATACATTTTAAAATTATAGATTTCTAAGCACAAACTATGTATAGTTGAAGCAATAGTTCCCCTTCTATGATATACCCAAATGCATTATAAATTACTGGTCATACAAGAGACAACAAACACCTGACAACTCTGAGCCTGGTGTTTTAAACCTCAACACATGCAAGTTCATGAAAGTGATGTTTATTTACTGTTGCAATGATATTGCATCTGTTATTATTATCATCATCATCAGGGATAGGAAATAGAAGAAATGCTGATTTCCTTTGAAAAATGATGTTTGTGACACTCACTTTCTCATTCCGACAGTAACTGTGTTGATTTGTGAATGTGTTTAACCACAGCGACAACATGAAAAGGAATATGTCAGTAAGATCAGTACATTCCTAACAGACACTGATTTCTAAAACTAATATCTAAACAACAAAAACACTCTGACATGTTTTGGGGGATGTATCTTTTTTCCTACAGAGCTCCATTCAAAGTTGTTTCAGTTGATAAACACTAGCGTACTGTAGTGCTGTTGTAGTTTGATCGTAACTTCGTTCCAACTAAAGCACTGTTGACAATAACATGAGTGGCCATGGAAACATCTCAACACAAGTATAAAGGCAGAATCACCATAGGGCTGGAGATGGTAGCAAACAATAACTTTGAAATACAAATACACAAATGGATATTGTCACATGCCATAGACATAGAGCCTTGAGCTTGGCAGAACTATACGTACAACTCTGTAATATCTCATTTACATAAAGACACATAAATACATATGAATACATATTGGCCACTTCCATAACAGTTGTTGCTTTTTCTCTTTTTTGCCAGTAGGCCTTATAAAACATTCTGCTCTCTCTCTCTCTTTCTCTCTCCCTCTCTGCTTCTACAAGCTGAGAAAATGGGTCTCTTTTTTAAATGTTGCACATTTAATATGCATCAGCTTTCTATCAGAATATATGCCCAGTCAAATGGTGAGTCCATGTGATCTATGGTTCTGTTAAATCATGGTGCCACCCAGCACAGAGGGAGAAATTCATTACCGCTCAGGGCAATTTCCTCCCAAAACAAAAACACTTCATTCCAACAGGAAAACTAAATTAATACTGGCTTTGCATGAACCCACTTTTATTTGCCTAAGAGCCGCAGCTCTTTCTCACTCACTGCATCTATTTAAGGAAAGAACAGAAGTCGTGGAGTGCAGGATCAAATTTGTTTCACACACACACACACACACACACACACACGAAAGCACATACGCATGCACGCGCACACACAAAAGGCACACACACAAAAAAGCATCCACATAATCATGCACGCAAACACATACATATACTGTATACGTGCACAGAAGCGTCCACACACATTGCCACTTTATCCTGCCTCAGTAAACACTTTTGTTTTCATGCCGCCTTGCATTTCATTCTGACATCAAAGCACCCTAGTCTCTCCCAGTTGACTCTGGATGTGTCATCTGACGTCATAGCATTGTTATGTCAAGTTTTCACTTGGATTGTGTTTAGCTCTTTTGATAAGCTAGAGTAATAGAGAGAGAGAGGGTGGTAATGAAATAACTAAAGCATGTCAAATTGATTTCTCTGATGAAAGGAAGGTGCTACACATCGCATAAACATTTAGCATATACATTTAGCATAAACATTTAGCATATACATTTAGGGTTACTACAATTAAGAAAATGGTTCTAGTCTGCAAACGTTGAAAGGAAAACACTTCAACACATGATTGTTCTTTACTGCTGTCCTACGGTTTGGGAACACTGGAGTTACATCTGAGTTCATATTCCAGTCTAACAAGACGACTCCCACTTCTGTGTGTGTGTGTGTGTGTGTGTGTGTGTAATATGAGGTGAGTGCCTCCTGTTTCGTTAATCAAAATGACTGTTTCAATGTGCTCTGCCTGCCTCATATTGTGCTGCCTGGTTTATCCCCTCACTCCATAATCAAGTGTTTGTTTATAGTTTAAACATAAAAACCATCATGCTTATAAGGCCTGATGGATAGCGTTGCATGCTGATATTTATCTGGTCCTAAAAAGTGGGGCGATAGTCATCTAAAGTTTTTACAGGGTGTAGATGGGGCTGGATGCAGGGAAGGTCACAGACACAGAGAGGGGGAACATGGGGCTGGATGCAGGGAAGGTCACAGACACAGAGAGGGGGAACATGCACTGGGAGAGATGACAGCTGATTTGTTTGGTTGCTTTGAATAGCTGATGAACCCGTCAAGCCCGAAGTCCTGTTAAAATGTTAATAAACATCTCAGAGACGCCTATAGACTTGAAGTGAAATATGCAGGCTGTTCCTGAGGCTGGCGGGCCCTAGAATGGAGCAATCATGTTTGACAATGTGCAGTGCAAACCTTTCAATCAAAGTAGTCTTATTTCCCTGAATATTAAATACAGACTCCATTCTACATGTCAAGTGAATTAAAGCTGAAGGAATATTATTGCTTCCAATGCAATACCACATTCAACCCCCCTCCTCATAAATATGTTGGAATTATATGCATCAGAGTACCCCTAGGACGTGGTATAGGGGATGTGTGTGTGTGTGTGTGTGTGTGTGTGTGTGTGTGTGTGTGTGTGTGTGTGTGTGTGTGTGTGTGTGTGTGTGTGTGTGTGTGTGTGTGTGTGTGTGTGTGTGTGTGTGTGTGTGTGTGTGTGTGTGCGTGTGTGTGTGTGTGTGTGTGTGTGTGCGTGTGCGTGTGCGTATTTGTGGCTTCTAGTAGAGATGATGCTCCATCTGCGAGTTGATATTCACACCGGAAAGTGAGGGGATAGTTATTAATTTACTTCACAGGAAGAATCAAATTGAACATGACTGTCACTGAAAAACTGTACTAAGAGACTTCAAAATGCAATTGTTCTCCCTGTGTGTTTCTGTGGGGATCTATCTCGTCTAACTGACATCCTCATGTCTTCATCTGTTATCTCCTCGTTAAAACACAGATAAATATGTCTTTGAGGACTTCTATTTTTATTGACTACTGTACATCATCCCCCCCAACATAAAGGCTTTGTCAAATGTAGAGATGAAGACAACTGAATCAGAGGACAGAAGAACAACTCTGTGATTGATGACATGAAGGACTGGATTTAAAATACAAAACAAAACCAGCATAAAGAAGAGTTGGGATTTGTCGAGCTGTACGTTGATTTATTTGTCATGCTAATTAAATAGCAAATACACTAACGCAGTTGGTTTGTGTAGTGGTAACATGCCTGATGTATTGTGTGTATCTGTGTCAATTGACTGTTGTCTATCTGCGGTCTATGTACTGGACTATATGTACATGACTGTACAGTCATTTCTGTTAAGCCTTGAATGAGGCAACTATATGATGTAAAACTGTCAGTGGTCTATAATGCTGTTCAGTGATCTCTATACAGGTCATGGTAGAGGATTGATAAGTCCTCAAACTGTTCTGTGAGGTTGGAGAAGAGAAAGTCTGTCCTCTGTTTTCCTACCTCACCTCATAAACACCACCGTTCAAAACATCAGTCTCAACGTCAACAGTGAAGTGGCGAATCTGGGATGCTAGCCTTCTAGGCAGAGTAGCAAAGAAAAAGCCATATCTCAGACTGGTCAATAAAAAATATTAAGATGGGCAAAAGAACACAGACACTGGACATTGGAACTCTGCCTAGAAGGCCAGCATCCCGGAGTCGCCTCTTCACTGTTGAAGTTGAGACTGGTGTTTAGTGAAGCTGCCAGTTGAGGACTTGTGAGGCGTCTGTTTCTCAAACTAGACACTAATGTACTTGTCCTCTTGCTCATTTGTGCATTGGAGCCTCCCACTCCTCTTTCTATTATGGTTAGAGCCAGTTTGTGCTGTTCTGTGAAGGGAGTAGTACACAGCGGTGTATGAGATCTTCAGTTTCTTGGCAATTTCTCAAATGAAATAGCCTTAATTTCTCAGAACAAGAATAGACTGACGAGTTTCAAAATAAAGTTATTTGTTTCTGGCCATTTTGAGCCTGTAATCAGAACCACAAACGCTGACTAGTCTAAAAAATGCCAGTTTTATCAGAACACAGTTTTAATCAGAACACAGTTTTCAGCTGTGCTAACATAATTGCAAAATGGTTTTCTAATGATCAATTAGGCATTTAAAATGATACACTTGGATTTGCTAACAGAACGTGCCTTTGGAACACAGGAGTGATTGTTGCTGATAATGGGCCTCTATACGCCTATGTAGATATTCCATTAAAAATCTGCCGTTTCCAGCTACAATAGTAATTTACAACATTAACCATGTCTGCACTGTATTTCTGATCATTTTGATGTTATTTTAATGTTCAATTTTTTAACATTTCTTTCAAAGACAAGGACATTTCTAAGTGACCCCAAACTTTAGAACTGTAGTGTACCTACTACTGTGTCATTAACAAGGCCGGTACATGCAGACATGCATACACTAACAGCCAGACATATAGACATGTACACACACATACAGTGGCTTGCGAAAGTGTTCACCCGCCTTGGCATTCTTCTTATTTTGTTGCCCTACAACCTGGAATTAAAATAGATTTTTTGGGGGGGGTTGTATCATTTGATTTAAACAACATGCCTACCACTTTGAAGATGCAAAATAGTTTTTATTGTGAAACAAACAAAAAATATGACAAAAGAAAACTGAAAACTTGAGCGTGCATAACTATTCATCCCCCCCCCCCTCCAAAGTCAATACTTTGTAGAACCACCTTTTGCAGCAGTTGGGGTATGTCTTTATAAGCTTGGCACATCTAGACACTGGGGTTTTTGCCCATCTTTCAAGGCAAACTGCTCCAGCTCCTTCAAGTTAGATGGGTTGCCTCTGGTGTACAATCTTTAAGTCGTACCACAGATTCTCAATTTGATTGAGGTCTGGGCTTTGACGAGGCCATTCCAAGACATTTAAATGTTTCCCCTTAAACCACTCGAGTGTTGCTTTAGCAGTATGTTTAGGGTCATTGTTCTGCTGGAAGGTGAACCTCCATCCCAGTCTCAAATCTTTGGAAGCCTGAAACAGGTTTCCCTCATGAATTTCCCTGTATTTAGCGCCATCATTCCTTCAATTCTGACCAGTTTCCCAGCCCCTGCCGATGAAAAACATCCCCACATCATGATGCTGCCACCACCATGCTTCATGGTGTACTCGGGGTAATGAGAGGTGTTGGGTTTGCGCCAGACCTAACGTTTTCCTTGATAGCCAAAAATCTACAATTTTGTCTCATCTGACCAGAGTACCTTCTCCATATGCCTTTTGGCGAACACCAAATGTGTTTGCTTATTTTTTTCTTTATGCAATGGCTTTTTTCTGGACACTCTTCCGTAAAGCCCAGCTCTGTGGAGAGTTGGGCTTAAAGTGGTCCGATGGACAGATACTCCAAAATCCGCTGTGGAGCTTTGCAGCTCCTTTCAGGGTTATCTTTGGTCTCCTTGTTAACTCTCTGGTTAATGCCCTCCTGCCTGGTCTGTGAGGTTTGGTGGCCGGCCCTCTCTTGGCAGGTTTGTTGTGGTGCCATATTCTTTCAATTTTTTTAACCCAACCCTGATCTGTACTTCTCCTCAACTTTGTCCCTGACCTGTTTGGAGAGCTCCTTGGTCATCATGGTGCCGCTTGCTTAGTGGTGTTGCAGACTCTGGGGCCTTTCAGAACAGGTGTATATATACTCAGAACATGTGACAGATCATGTGACACTTAGATTGCACACAGGTGGACTTTACTTAACTAATTATGTGACTTCTGAAGGTAATTGGTTGCACCAGATCTTATTTAGGGGCTTCATAGCAAAGGGAGTGAATACATATGCACACACTACTATTCCGTCTTTTTTTGTAGAATTTTTGGAAACATGTTATTTTTTTCATTTCACTTCATCAATTTGGACTATTTTGTGTATGTCCATTACATGAAATCCAAATTAGGAAAAACAACAAGGGGAATGAATACTTTTGCAAGGCACTGTACACACACACACACACACACACACACACACACACACACACACACACACACACACACACACACACACAGACACAGACACAGACACAGTCACAGACACACATCCCATCATACACCCAAACAAACACAGTGTACCCACACATATCCCCATCCACGTGCTCCAGACATAATATTCCAATCAGCTTTCAAAATGCAATGTTTGGGTCAAGCCGACTTGCACTTCTAAGTAATTTATAATGTGCTTTACTCCAAGGTATTGCGCAATCTCATTATCATTAGATTTTTGCATATTTAACAACAGTTTTTAATTAGATGCCATTTTATTATTCATGCACATAATTTGAGGCGAGCTCAGGCTACAGCTTTTCACTATAAAGAAGGAAAGAGACAGGGTGGAATAATAACACTAAAAACATAAACAGACAGCGTTCGTTTTGTGGAATGGAATATTTCAGTTTGTACTCTTTAACTGGCAAGTGATTCCACACTCTCTCTGCTCATGGTAATGGCTCTTTTAATTTAGCTAATAGCTATCATGTTGTGTACCTTTATGCATTTGCTAAATTCCTAGTAGAGCTGGGAGTTGTCTCTCGACGGCACGCATGGTGGAGGGAGCTGTAAGTAGTTTGGTGGTTGAGCTTGGCTCTTAACATAGAGAGTGTTTGCCGAGGGTATGGCTCCTTGATGTATTATTAAAATTGGAAATGGACTCCAGGGACGGCATCTAGTTATGTGCTTTCATTTGCCGAATAAACCAAGCGTTGTTTTCATCTTTGCTCATGATTGTTAATGGCGCCACTGATGAGAGGGGTGTGAGTTTTTCCCCGCTTCCCTTTATCATCCTGGGCCTCTTGTTATGCAGGCCAAATAGCCAAGCTGATGATTCTGTTTTAGGTTTTCAATTAGTCATTTGACTGAGCACATCTGTTAGTGGCTGGGGCCCAGACTCTGGACGGACGGGTCCCTGTCACCTGCTCAGAGACTGGTGAAGCACAGAGGCAGAAGGGCCATGCCACCACGGGGCCTCCACTGTTACCACTCAGGGGGTCCCTCAGGGCTGAGTCCTCTGTCCCACCATGTTTTACAGCCAAGGCCACAGAGGAAACACATGCATCCAGAAACATCTGAGCTATGTCTGCCTCTCCCTGGCCTGTCGGTCTCACGCTCTGCTTCATGTTTCAGCCATTGCCAGAGGAGACAGACAGACAGTAGCATTTAAAGCTGCTCTCCTGATGTAACTGATAAAACTGCCCCTGTTCTATTTGATTTGGAGGTTCAGGGGACTACATCCGCAGGCGATGCCAAAGCACATGAGTTTGAATGTATATTTTTGTTTTTGAATGTATCCTAATGATTTATGTATCACGCTCTGTTTATTTTTTTCTCTCCTCCTGTGAGTATTAACATTGATGAATATGTGATGCATTTCTCTTTGAAGGCCTGCAGTGTAAAGCTGTTGAAATGTGGACCAACACAAATAAACACCCTAATTCCTGCTTTGGGCTCAGAGCAGCAAACAGAAGAGACGTGCCAGTTGATGCTCTTCATCCTCATATACGTACAGACTGGGTGTGCACACGCATCTGTCTGTTATATTACATATGTATCAATCCTCTCATTGCTTTAACAAACACGTTTAAGTCTGTCTGTCTATTGTGTAACATAGGCTATTGAACATCCTTACAGAGCTGTAGGCTATTCACGTAGAATTAGTTTGGTAAAACACTTTCAGTCACAGGCCATAGATCTTCAATAACATCATCATTAAACTTTAAGACTATACTTTTATCTTGATCCTCTGTGATTTTTAATTAGGTAATGAATAGTAGCAGAAATATAGAAGGTTATTTCATATATCCTGGGCGTAATGAACGGCTGGCTGACTGTGAAACAACAGCGGAGGAGATTGACTCTGTTGTTGCAGAACAAAAGCACTACGTCACTTCAAACCGTCAGCAAAGCTCTATTTCATTATGGTCAGCAATTTCCTGAAGGACCTGAGCTGTCCAATACCTCAATCGAATTAGCGTCCCGTCCCATTCCGTTCTGGGAAGAAAGACAGTAGTTAGTCAGGTCCACAATAACAGAATGGCAGCCAATCTTTGATTATGGGAGTTCAGGGAGGGTTCAGAACAGTAGCGTTGTTTCTCGTCTGATCCAAGGGGGGTCCCGTGGGACTTTAATAAAACATTTTGCTCATTGTGGAAAGTAATGACCAACAATGTAAACTTGTGACTTGACAACAGATGTTGGCATGCTTAGTGGAAACAAGGTGCTGTAAAATTAATTTCATTTAAATTATTTACTGCATCTATTACGTGCTTGAGGAAATAGACAAGGGGGGTTGATGATTGGTGGGCAACAACAACAAAAAATGAATTTGATTAAAGCTGAAGTAGTCGGTTAGGGAAAAAAGAAAAAGAGAGCAATCAAATGCGCTCTCCAAAAATCTAATAGGAATCACACGAAAGCTGACATGGCTCCTATGATTTATATTTAATAGGGTTTATTATTTAATATTGTCACTTCAAAGGTTGTGCCAGGAAACTTGCTAGAGATGTTTTCCAAATCGAATTAAACCAAATGAATATCCGAAGAACAAGCCATCAGTTCAGTCGGGGCACTGTTGTTGCGTTTTCTCCCCAACCCACAAAGACAAACAGAGTGACAAAAAAGTTTGACAAATTAAATGAAACTCTAAGTGTTTATGCTATTATAACACAAAACAGCAGTGTTGAGTGAGCACAGCATATCACTGCACATGGTTAGACAAACAGTGACATGGAGAGTGAGAGAGAGACAGAGACACAGAGACAGAGAGAGACAGGGAGGCACTCCCTCCTGGTTGAGGGTAATTAGGTATGCAAATCTCCCATGCCGTTAAAGACAGATGACTAATGAGACATGGAGTGGAACAAAACTTTCCCTGAGTGTTCCATCTTCCCTCCGTCATCACCGGGAACAGATGCACAATGGCTGGCAGTGTTGGGCTGCACATGGAACACAGAACAGCTACACATGCACTGAACATTTAGAACAAAGGCAAAACAATGCAACGTGCATCACACTCCAGCGTTCGATCAAGGAACTCAACACCGACAGCATATGGCAAGGTGGTAGAACTTCTTCCATCTCCAGGTACTGAATCTCTTTGTGAAGGAGTGAAGGGAGGAGAGTGGAAAGAAACTACAACAACGGCTAGGCTACATTGTCAAACAGCACTTTCTCACAGTTGACCCAGTGTTTGAAACTGGAAACTATAATACATTGACCCGGTCAGTCACTACAACAAGTATCTAGTCGATTGTTACATCCTGGTGCCATGCAGGCTGTGCTCCATGTCTGTGATACATTGGCCCCTGCAGCATACTCTCCCACGGATGGCCTAGTGTTTGAACCAGTCATTTCACACACAGTACAAAGACTGCCCAGCCTGACCCTGGATTTCCAATGATTGTATATTATATTGTACAGTCTGGAGCCATGCAGGCTGCGCTTCATGCCATGTCAGCGGGCAGCCACCACAGTGACGTCATAGCGAGCGTCGGAGCGTCCTCACCTGGATTTCCTCTGTCACCTTCAGCCCTCGGTTCTCTCTGTTCTCAGCCAAAACAGCACGTAGCCCAACTCATTGTAATAACACCACAGCAGACCATTGATATAAATATATTTCCTTTCCTCCCTACCGTTGGTCAGTCTGTCCTGGCCCGGCCGTGACTTATTCATTTATGACTTTTTTTTCTTTAGTAAGCCCCAGTGCTTGGTTGTGTAAAGGTTGCCTTTGTTTGGTTGGTCCTGCAGAACAGTTCAGCTGAGTGTGAAGTGCAGGAATACAGGAAGTAGTGTTGCTCTTTAACCTGCACCCGTGACAGATGGAGCCACTTAACAATGGGAGCATCCTGAGCCCTGGGCTGCCTGTCCTCTCTTCGCTGTGTGTGTGTGTGTGTGTGTGTGTGTGTGTGTGTGTGTGTGTGTGTGTGTGTGTGTGTGTGTGTGTGTGTGTGTGTGTGTGTGTCACTCTCCCACACTAACTCTACCCCCTCTATACAGTAGAACAGTGGTAAGCCACAATGAAGAACCATAATCTTCTGTTGACCGGATATCCCAAACACAGAGAACCAGGTGTCACAGCGATGACCATCTCAAGATTGTTACATCTTCAATTATAGCTCCTACGTCATTCAGTAATGAACGATTGTGTTGAACTCATTTTCACATCATCTCATATTGACCCTGAGTCAGCGCTGGGTCGGCCCTCTCTGCTCTGCACTTGTAGCACCCCGTGCCAACAAGGGGGACCGTGACGACAGAAAGCAATGTCTTATACTAGCTTACATTTCAGAAACACAGGGAGCTCCACCCCTAGGCATAAAGGTTCAACAGTTTTGGCAAGCAGAATGGCAAGGACTGAGGGCAAAACACACACAAAAAAATGCATTTTCCAAAACAGTGGTCACATACAATGAACATGCTGCAGAGACTAAAGCACAGGGTCCATTGGTTCCATTGGTCCATTGGTTCCATCCCTTGGTTCCTGCCCACACCCCTTGGTTCCTGCCCACACCCCTTGGTTCCTGCCCACATCCCTTGGTTCCTGCCCAGCCCCTTGGTTCCTGCCCACATCCCTTGGTTCCTGCCCACACCCCTTGGTTCTTGCCCACATCCCTTGGTTCCTGCCCACACCCCTTGGTTCCTGCCCACATCCCTTGGTTCCTGCCCACATCCCTTGGTTCCTGCCCAGCCCCTTGGTTCCTGCACAGCCCCTTGGTTCCTGCCCAGCCCCTTGGTTCCTGCCCAGCCCCTTGGTTCCTGCCCACATCCCTTGGTTCCTGCCCAGCCCCTTGGTTCCTGCCCAGCCCCTTGGTTCCTGCCCACAAGGGGGTAGGGGTAGGATTAGAGGGGGTCGGATTGCAGGTTTAAAGGGGGTAGGAGAAAGGAGTCATGTGAAGTTCTTGGTCCAGACAGAGGCGTCAGAGGAGCCTGTACCCCAAAACTCAACCAGCTGTGGGACTCTGTTCTGATTAATGCTACATCAGCAAGTACACTGTCCACAACACAGAGAGAAACTACCATTACCACTCACTACCATCCCGCCTTCTGCCAAGCTCTCATAGCGTTAGGTTACACTCACATAGACTTTCAAATTATTACTACAAATATGACAAAGGACACAGTTTGTACTGGGGAGACGGATTTCACCACAACATCCATCTGTCATCACGCCATCCACGATTATTCTCTGGACCGCAAACTAAGCCATGGCCCAGTAGAGTAGAGAGCCACATGTCCCTAATACGACAATGCCCCAGCCCACTCTCCATGCTTTCCATTACTTGTCAATTGGAAGAGTATTAAAGCTAAAACTTTATTAACTTGATTGTGGTTGGCCACAGGTATTAAAGAGCACATCACTTCTCCTTTTTTCAATAAACAAACATATTGACTTATGTTGTCGCACCACGCCAGTCTGGATACTCAATACGTGACACATGGGTCCCATAGCATAGCTCCTAACTGGTAGCAGAGCTGTTGGGATGTTACACAGGAATTACAACCCCACATCTAAACATGGAGTACAACTGACTTTTTCAGTCTATATGTCTGTGTAACGTCAATGTGCTGAAAGGATGACACAATAACTTCATATATTTAATAATCCATCTCATTTGAATCAGTCTGTTCTGCCTTGACAGCCATTGTTTCCTGTTAACATATGAAAAAATGCACCTATAATGACAGCCAAGCCATCTAATATCATTATCACTATAACTTGATATTATACTCCCAAAATGTCCTAAAATGTCAATTTTCTCAGCGTATGTCTCAGAAAGGCTTCCCCCTCAAAAACCCTGGTCCTGTTGAGTCTATTCCAAACACATTAGAGTAGCAGTGACACCATTGTCACAGTAGCAGATGTCCTTTACATTTCCCTCCCATTCCTAACCTATTTCCTCGTACCCAGTACAGCTACTAAAACCCCTGCTCTCTCTGTCTCTCTCCCTCTTTTCTCTCTCGCTCTCTGTCTTCCCCCTCTAGCTCTCTTTCCCCCTCTCTCTCTTTCTGTCTCTCTCTTTACCCCCCCCCCCTTCTCAACAGCCCACATAACCAGCACAAAACAAAGAGAAACAAGATGAATTAGTAGCAGGGGGTCCCAATGGTATTAAAGAGGGGATTGTTTTTGTTTTAGCTGAAACTATTTCTCTCTGTTTTTGCGACGCTAGCGTTGCTCTGCTCTACTCAGCTCTGCTCCCACATGTACTGGCTGGCTGTGATCATGTGTCAGAGACAGAGTCATACAAGTGGGGCCGGGCGGCTGTGGCGGGCGGAGGGTGGGGTGGAGGCCCGGTGCCCGGCAGGCAGGCTTGTCTGAAGCAGACGGCTTGTTTGCGTGTACTTAACAGCTCCCCACAGCTGTGTTCTCTCCAAATGTAACAGGAGAAGACCTCATCCATCAAAAAATAATTATTTTTTTCCTCCTCTCCTGCTTTTTTCTTTTCCTCCTCCCCCGTTTTTGGTTCAAGTGACTCCATTGGGAAAGTGTCAACAAACAGGCTTAGGGTCAGGATCAGAGGTCAGCTGGTGAGTCATCCTGTTAACTCAGCTTTTCTCTCTTCTCAAGAGGGGGTGCATTTCTCAACAAGTCACTTATTGAACAAAGGAGGATAGGGCATTTTTGTTATGGGGTCTAATTTGGATTGTCTTTTTAACAATCCACTCACAAATACAGCTGAGTCATCAAAAAAACGACTTTGTCATAGAGCACATGAACATGTGCTTCGGATTTGAACTCGCAGTTCACGGTTCAATCATTTTTGTCATATGAAACACTTCTCCCTCAGCAGTCTCGCGAATTGGGATTGTGAGACTTTTGATGGAATCAAAGTGCTCTTTTCCCTTCATCCAACTACAGTGACAGTTTTTATTTAACTTGATGTGTTCCTACCAGTCTGCTCCTGCTGTGTGCTGTCTGAGCGTGGTATGGTAAATCATATAGATATATTAGGAGCCTCGCTCCTGTCCCCTGGCCCTGACTGGACTGGGCTGACTGCCTGTAACGACGAGCCCTGGCCTGCTCAGGGGTTAATGGCTGCAAACTGTCACGCTGTTTCAGGACACATCATATGGTCATTATTCACTAGACATACATCGTAACCTTAATGCGTCAGATGAACCTCCCAGGCTGTAGAGAGGGGGGTTCTGAAGACAAGAAAGTCAACTTGAGGCTGACTGGGTTCACTCTCACTGGTCTGCCTGACCCAGCCTCTCCTCTGGACTAGCTCAGCACACAGCTAGTAAATGTTTCACTTTGATTTAAGATACATGACAATAATCAAAGTTGCATCGATCAACTGTGTTGTGGGACTGACAAGCCACTGCAATAATTACTGCTGTAAATAAATACACTAAGTTAGCCGTGGTTGGTCTGTGATTGAAGTTGACGATGATGATTCATATTGGAAGCTTCTCCAGTCATTTTTTAAAACTCTCTCTAGTTAACTTTGATACAAGGTTGCCAGGTTGGGCAGTGCTGTGTTGACTAGGGGTGCCTCAGACACACACACATTGGTGTATGTGGCAATTCTTGATAATGAGAATAATAGGAATACTGTAGGAATCAGAAACACATTTTCTAACTCTGGAAGAGTTTGTTTGTCCAAGGCAATTTGAATCTTACTTGAGGTCCTTAACATGGAACTCTGACCAACTCATTGACTCAATACAATCAATAAGCTTAAACATCAAGCAGAGTAGGCTGATGGGAGGAGCTATAGGAAGACGGGCCCATTGTAATGGCTGGAATGGAATTAATGGAATGGAGGTTAATTAATGGAACATGTGGTTTCCATACGTTTGATGTGTTTGATACCGTTCCATTAATTCCATTCCAGCCATTACAATGAGCCTGTCCTCCTATAGATCCTCCCACCAGCCTCCACTGCCATCAAGTATACTGTACATATAGGTGAGTAACTGAATGCACAAACTGTACACACACTGCTGCAGAAGTGCATAGTACACACAGTGACATGCACACAGGTATGTATATTGCCTCTCACCAGTGCTGTCTTCTGGGAACAGACTAATTGCAGTATAACAGAAATAGAGCTGAGGAGCTGAATGTGCCCCGGAGTGAAACCCCCCGCTATTTCAACTTTTCACATTTTATGCCTGTTGTGAGAAAAGTGCAGACGCAGAGTGAAAATGTCACATTCTTAACTCTCCCGAGAGTGCTAAGTCAACTGAGCTGTGAAATCTGAAAAATCTGGGACTGTGCGTGTGCTCGTGTGATATTACAATCAAATTTGTAACGTCTGTAACACCCACTCAGCCAGACAATTCATACAAGGCCAATGTACTGCATGATATTATGGGATATTGTGCAAGAGTACTGTATACTATTTTCTGCCTTTCTTTCCTTTTCCTACTTTGTCACATTTCCAAGTACAGTGAAAAAAGACTAGTTCTAAACTGAGCGCCCCATCTGTGCAATGTTATAGGTCCAATATTAGAGAGGCTTTTTTTACAGTGTGCAGAGAAGATGCTCGACTTCCAACACACACACACGAGAACCGCACCCTTGTTTTCTCCTGTCGGTGTGTTTGTGTGTTTTCTGGGTTCCACATGGCCTACAGATGTAGCCAGGCTTGTTTCACACATGCAGGCACACACACACACACACACACACACACACACACACACACACACACACACACACACACACACACACACACACAAACACACACACACACACACTCTTCATCCTGGTCTGTCTATATCGCTTACATAACACATACTGTTAGTGAAATCTCAAATGGGCTGAACAGCCTAATGGCATAGCTGGAGCGTTAGAGTGGTGCCTTCTGGGTAACTCACTAACTCTGGTTAGTTATTGGTGGCAGACCACAGGCCTGTCTGCCTCAACGTAGTTGACACACAGGGAGAGAAGTGGAGAGGAGTGACAGTCTCCCAGCCAGGGATGGCAGTCTGCAGCAGGCACAGAAAACCTCCCCTTCCTCCTCCTCCCTTCTCTCCTTCCGCCACACAGTCGCTCCCCTTCAGTGCCTGGTAATGGGAAGGGAAAGAGAGGGATGAAAATAAGAGAAAAGAGAAAAACGACATCCATGCTGCTTTGCGGGTGACAGCAAGAGAACTTTTGGGAGTCAGAGAGTTAGCGCCAAAGTTCCCTCTCAGCCCATTAAAGCTGTGGAGCGGCATCTAGATTCTATTGGAACCATATGTGCCAAAGAATTTCTCTTCTGTTAAGACATTTCAAAGACTTTGGTGTTAGTCTAATTTAAGCAGCATGTTGGGGAGAGCTCTCCGGGCTTTGATCATTTGGAGATCGTTTGGTACAAATTGAACTAACCCAAGCTCCATTTCTGGTGGATCACAACCATGGATTTGTTGAATTAAATGCTTCGTTGAATGCAGTCTGTACATGAAAAGAAAGTTGCTTTTAGGAATCCGATAGTAGGTTTTTCACCTAGCCAGCAGGTCACTTCTTGTATTACTTAATCCAAGCTCCCTCGTTCCGTCCGTGGCGATTTAACGAGGCTCTGCGCCGAGCAGTGCTCGGCGGCTTGGTCCCGGCCCGACCTGGAGGAGATCATGTTCTGAGAGGAGACAAGCAGAAATCACCTGGTATATGTAATAGAGAACATATTGCACGGAGACCCCTAAGCATGTCTTCTGGACCAGACTATACAGTCTACCGCTATACATTCTTCATCTTTTGTTTCCAACCATTCTTAGATTTTTTTCCCCAGATACCTGAAGGAGTTCTTCTCCCCCCTACTCCCTCTCTTTTACTCTCTCTCTCTATCTCTCTCTCTCTCTCTCTCTCTCTCTCTCCCTCTCTTTTACTCTCTCTCTCTCTCTCTCTCTCTCTCTCTCGCTCTCTCACACGCTCACACATTCACCCTCTGAATTATTAAGTTGAGTAATGCATAGAAATACTATATCTTGATATGTATGAAACATTCCTTCAATTAAACCGGCTATGTTCCGCTTTTATTTGTCACTCATTTAGCATCCGATAAGAAACATGTCTAACTCACTCTGAAATGAGCGAAGACTTACACACATTTAGCATCCGATAAGAAACATGTCTAACTCACTCTGAAATGAGCGAAGGCTTACACTCATTTAGCATCCGATAAGAAACATGTCTAACTCACTCTGAAATGAGCGAAGACTTACACACATTTAGCATCCGATAAGAAACATGTCTAACTCACTCTGAAATGAGCGAAGGCTTACACTCATTTAGCATCCGATAAGAAACATGTCTAACTCACTCTGAAATGAGCGAAGACTTACACACATTTAGCATCCGATAAGAAACATGTCTAACTCACTCTGAAATGAGCGAAGGCTTACACACATTTAGCATCCGATAAGAAACATGTCTAACTCACTCTGAAATGAGCGAAGGCTTACACTCATTTAGCATCCGATAATAAACATGTCTAACTCACTCTGAAATGAGCGAAGACTTACACACATTTAGCATCCGATAAGAAACATGTCTAACTCACTCTGAAATGAGCGAAGACTTACACACATTTAGCATCCGATAAGAAACATGTCTAACTCACTCTGAAATGAGCGAAGGCTTACACACATTTAGCATCCGATAAGAAACATGTCTAACTCACTCTGAAATGAGTGAATGCTTACACACATTTAGCATCCAATAAGAAACATGTTTAACTCACTCTGAAATGTGCGAAGGCTTACACACATTTAGCATCCGATAAGAAACATGTCTAACTCACTCTGAAATGAGCGAAGGCTTACACACATTTAGCATCCGATAAGAAACATGTCTAAATCACTCTGAAATGTGCGAAGGCTTACACACATTTAGCATCCGATAAGAAACATGTCTAACTCACTCTGAAATGTGCGAAGGCTTACACACATTTAGCATCCGATAAGAAACATGTCTAACTCACTCTGAAATGTGCGAATGCTTACACACATTTAGCATCCGATAAGAAACATGTCTAACTCACTCTGAAATGAGCGAAGGCTTACACACATTTAGCATCCGATAAGAAACATGTCTAACTCACTCTGAAATGTGCGAATGCTTACACACATTTAGTTTTAAATAACTACAACGGCAAGAATTTATGACACTGACTGAGATTGTCTTTAGAGGACTTTATACATGCACAGTTGGATGTAAATGGACCCTTTCCAACACAACACCCTACTATGTCCATGTGGGTAAACTGTGTCACGTTGGTGGCAGGAGCTTATCTGTGCTATTGATTTTCTCATTGGCTCCACTCCCCGTTTGCTAAATGAAAACATGCTGGGGAGGAAACAGGCTTGAATTTTTCTCTCAGAGATGTCTGCATGTCCTCAGATGTGCTGCTGGAACACGGAGCCACCAGGAACTCATTTGTACTCTCAGAATTCCTCTCAGAATGTTGGGTTTCTGATAAGGCTCATCTGCCTCCCTGTGTTCGATTTGGTTGTTTTTTAGATTTATAACTTGTTTTTACTACAGGGTGCTTGTGTAATGTATTTTTTTATGACTGAAGTGTTGTGTTTTCAACCTATGCCTTCCTGAACGTACTACTGATATTGGGAATTGTGTAGATGATAAATAAGTTACAAATCTATTCAACTTTTCTAACTATTTTATATTTTCTCACCACATCATTAAGTATACCCAACAGACAACAGACAAAAAACAGGTCAAGTTAGATCCCTGTAGTCCTCAGTACAGTCTGGTCCTTTTGGTATTAAGAGAGTCAGATGTGTCCTGCCACGTGGTGTTGGAGTGAGAGACAGAGATAGAGATAAAGACAGAGCAAGAGAGAGAGAGAGAGAGAGAGAGAGAGAGAGAGAGATAAGGAGAGAGAGAGAGAGAGAGAGAGAGAGAGAGAGAGACAGAGATAGAGATAAAGACAGAACAAGAGAGAGAGAGAGAGAGAGAGAGAGAGAGAGAGAGAGAGATAGAGATAAAGACAGAACAAGAGAGAGAGAGAGAGAGAGAGAGAGAGATAGAGATAAAGACAGAGCGAGAGAGAGAGAGAGAGAGAAGGAGAGAGAGAGAGGCCCTGCACGGTACTGTACAGGCAGAACCCTTATTGGACTGCTGAAAATAACAATAGGGGAGAGAGAAAGGAAGAGAGAGGGAGGAGAGGGGGAGCAGCCCCAGACCCACTAAGTCTGCAGCCCTTTCCCATCTCTTGGTTTCCTGACATCAGGTATGAAGTGATTGATCGCAGATCAAAGCCAGGAAGCAGGATAATTAAAGTTGTAGGTATAAATAGATAGCAGCGTAATTTACAGCATGCTTACAGTACATCAGACATCATAATACAGAACAAATGTGCCCCGGGACTAATTGAGGGCTGGTTCAGGTTTGCTAGTTCTCGGGCCTCTTGCCCTGCTGCTCTGTCCTGAGAATACAGCCTCCATTTACATGCCCTTGTAGCTGAGAATAACAGAACACACAGATGTAAAACACTGGAGCCCTCCTGTAAATAATAGGAGAGCCTTTTCAAGTCCAACCCAGATGGGGCTGGTCCATATTGCAAACCTATTGATATATACACAGCCAGGCTCTTACTCCACACGTACAGTATACCAGTATGTAAGTCAGCACTAGATACTGAATTCATAAAAATAACTGTGTTCTGTAAGGATAAAAAACAGACTAAATCCATTGATTGACAGATTATTTGATTGTTTAAATACACAAATACCAGAATGTATTGAATTTGACAACTTTTGAAAATCTGGCTCCAAATAAAGCATTCACACACACAAAGTTTTCTCCCAGAAATAACTTTTTATGACAGAAACTATAGCAATAAACACAACACTAATGTGAAGTGTCAGAAAACTATTTGAAAATGCTATGGCTTTACTCTAATTGTATCCCAATCATGGTTGACAAGATTGCAGCTGAAGGCCGTCTTAATTGCAGGGTTCGCCAGCCTCGACGCAGTTTACTAGACATAAAACCTGTCCAGAAACATGCCCGGGCGACAGTGGCGTTTAAGACACAACACAATGCTTCTGTCAGATGGAGAGAGCAGCACACTGGACGTATGGTAAGTGGATGTTAAAAGACAAGGAGACAAATCCTCCAGTTTATAGTTGGCACATAACAAAGCCACTGGCTCACTGGCTGCCTGCGGTGGCGTCATTAACACATCTAGAACTGCACAAACAACACTCATGGTTAGACAATAGAACAGCCTGCTACTATTCACTGTTTATTGTCAACTCAACCACACTGTGGGATGCTGGCTGGCCACCGCTACAGGCTACAGCTCTTCCAGTCCTGGCGTCACACTGCTGGCCAGCCCACAGGCTCCAGGCAGAACACCATGTATAACTTTACACCAGTGATGGAAGCTTAGTGTGATAAGCTGAGTAACAGGACATGCCGTCCAAAGAGTGCATCTTTTGAACACTTTCCCCCAAAACAAACGTCAATGATTGACAGACAAAAACTTGTGAGAGTGGTTTGTTTCTCAAACATCCCCCCTGTCTGTCTCTGGTTGGGGATCTACCCTCCAGCACTAATGTGTAATTGAGATTTTCCTTGGTTTTAAAACATGAACCCCCTTCTGCCTTTTAACCCCCACCCCCCCTTTCATTTAACTCCCTCTCTCTCTCTCTCTCTCTTTCTCTCTCTCTCTCTCTCTCTCTCTCTCTCTCTCTCTCTCTATCTCTCTCTCCCCCTCTCTCTCTCTGTCTCTCTCTCCCTCTCTCCCTCTCTCGCTCTCTTTCTCTTTCTCTCTCTCTCTCTCTCTCTCTCTCTCTCCCTCCCTTCATCCCCCTTGCTCTCCCCCTGTTTCTCTACCACTCTTTTCATCTCACCCTCCTCTCTCTCTCTTTCTCTCTCTCTCTCTCTCTCTCTCTCTCTCTCCCTCTCTCCCCCTCCCTTCCTCCCCCTTGCTCTCCCCCTGTTTCTCTACCCCTCTCTTCATCTCACCCCCCTCTCTCTCTCTTTCTCTCTCTCTCTCTCTCACACACACTCTCTTGTCAGTGTCAATCATTAGCTGTAGTCAATATGAGTTGAGTCATATGCTCTGATCGGTGGGTGTCTCTACTTGCTGTACCAGTTTCATGCAGTGATACATTTAGCCCAGAAACAACAGTATTACTGATAACCATTGGCTCATATGTAAGTATGGGCTTCCACGGCCATGTATGGTGAGCATGCATTTTTTTTGTTGCAAATGTAACCAGAACCATGACTAATGCTCATTCACTGATAATAACTATCTTCTTGTAGCAGACATTATAGAAAATGAACACAGCAATCTCTCAAGCACAAGCCCACATGCTAGTGAGTAACCAGCTAATCTTTCTATTTCAAGTTCAGCCAACTTGCTACCTAACCAGGTAGAACATGTGAATTGTTATGACCACACCCTTCTGTCTCCAACTGTTTAAGCAGGATGTCAGGCTGTCTACTTTGTTCAGATGTTGAAATCAAGTGGACTCCCAGTTGCCAATTCCTCATATAATTGTGTTTTATGCTTATGGCACATTTATAAAACACAGACTAGACAGCTAGTATAACAGTCTTTGGTTAAAATGCTGCTAGCCGTAGGCCTACTTGGTACAGTGACAAACTGAACATTCATTTTCCAGAATCAATGTTCATTGATACTCTCGTTTTAGAAGTGTCTGTTCTGAGTGCAATTTGAGGAGTTGACACATGTTGAGACATTACTGTAAAATAATGTCTCAATGTGTAGCGGTGACCATATGACCCATTCTGTTGGACCAAGACTCAAGTGCAAATAGAGTGTTGAAACTGCATGTCAGAGAGGAAGAAGTGGTCTCTCATCTTTGTTCTTGTGAGTGGCAGGGGGAGGGGCTTGGTGTGTGTGTGTGTGTGTGTGTGTGTGTGTGTGTGTGAACGCGCGCGTGTGTGCGTGTGTGTGTAAACCATAGAGGAAGAGGCAAAGCGAGAGATTTCACTCTCGCTAAAATCTGTCCAATATAAGCCCAATTCGTTTTTATGGGCTTAATTTGGACCAAAGCTTGTCACCTGCCTTCCTGCCTTTGGAGCAATAACTCCTATTGTTAGAGAGAAGAAGTGCATCTCGTCGTTATATTCAGATCTCTGGTGTAAATGAGAAGGTGCACACAGCATAGAATGAGTGAAGGAGACGAGCCACAAGACAACATGAGAACAAGCGAACATAAACACTCGTACAGGTATTTGGAATATTGCCCAGAAACATCAATTAGAATTCATTGAATTAATTTGATATATCGCCCAACCCTAGATGTTGGGTCAGGGTCTTGGGGCTTGGGACTTGGATGCAGCTCGGCATTGGGCTGGGTGGGGCTGGGGACCAGTACTAATGGCTTTGTGATGATGTATCGCTGAAACCATGCCTGAGACCACTGACTGAGAGTGGGCTCAGGACTCTTTATCTCTGCGGACATCTTTTGCCCGGCTCAGGGTTTTGGGGTCTAGTTTCACCGGCCCTATGGGAGAACCCACCAGGACTGGAGCGACTGGGGATTAGCGGGGATGACCCCGGGAGCAGAGCAGATTATTTGAGAACACTGAAGACAGAAAAGTTGTTTGACCTTGAGGCATGAACAAGGTGAAAACTAAGAGAGATTATTAGATTAGTGGAGGTGAAACATAAGATTTAGATGTATCTGTGTCAATAGGGGATACAGACTCGATGTCTTTATCACAAGTATCCAAGGACTTCAACTGACATTGATACAGTACTGTTGTTTAATTTGAATCTGTCATAACAGAAAAATGACTTTACATACAACATACCAGAAAATATTGACTAGTTTTAAGATAATCTATTAATAAAGTAATGTGCCCAATAACACCCTGTCGTGTCTTTGGCATCATTAGATTGAAGACTGTTATTTCATCAAATCAATTATCTCGTAAAGACTAGTAATTAGTATCGATGAGTTGTTCTTATTCTGTTGGGATCGATAGTCTCAGAGTTGAACCATTTCCACCCGTGTAGCCAATGCTCTACGTGGTTTGGTTAGGAATTCAACAACTATTACAACCTTAGATTATACTGAGGTTTTTGGGGTCTCTACTCAAACCTTCGCACCCTCGATGGTTGAGGTACGCATGGTCTAAAGAGGATTTCTTCAGGTGGGGTTTTTATTCAGAACAGTAGAAAAGGGATGTTCCATGACGCCAGATCAATGTCTGTGCTCATGGGGGCGGGCCAATGGCGTAGTTAAACTTTAAAGGGAATACAATTCTCTCACATTAATGGTTTAAAATCACATTACATAATTTCACAAATAGTTTAATCTTAACTCATTAATTCTAAACAATAATTAGATGCAAACCTCATAACGGAGGCTCCTGTATAAACAGAGTTATGGTAATGTGGCTGTATTGTCTTTCATGAGGTCACAACTTGAAACAAAATGGACCGGTCGTAGCTGGCTTCTCCACCGACCGTTTACACATTCTCCAAAACATGGATATTGTTCAGTTCTCAAGTTCTGTGATGTAGAAGAAGTTCCTTTGTTCTACTGTGAAACTCTCTCTATATATACTGCATGGCCATGGGGGAGAGAGTCTCCTCTGGGAATGTATGATCTGAGATAACAGAACCTGGGTGTAGGAGAGGGAGAGAGAGGTGATGAGAGAGGGGCATGGTACTCGCTATACCCAAAGAGGGCCACGTCATGACCCCCAGTAACACAAGTCTCCCTGGCTACTTACTCTCTTGTTAAGTGAATAGGCTAATGCAGGACACATGAGTAAGAGATGCCCTAGAGGAAACTCCACTCTGCGTTGACACTTTCTGGACAACCCAAGGTCACTGCCTACAGCCTGCTACTACTGCCCTTCTCTCTCTCATGACTGACCAGCATGTCTTCCTTCAGGCCCGAGCCAAGCCCATCAGACAGATTACAACCCCTCTGGCCCCTATGACTCTGAAGGTGTGCGTGTGTGTTTGTGTGTTTCTCCCCTCTCCACCCTGCAACCAGAGAGGTCCTAAAGGACTCGTCACCGTCATCCCTCCATGAGCAGCCAACCAGGGAAAGCCAGCCACTTCAATCATCCTAGAGGTTAAGGGTCAAATAGGTCAAATACCTCAGCCGAGGTCCCCACCCCCCTGTCACTGTGACAGGAGGGCTATGGTCAGTGTCATGGGTTGGTGCGGGACCCACTAGCACCAGCACCACCCAGCCCCTAGTTCTACCTCTGGGGCTTTGGGTGAAGAGGACAGGGGCTGGATAGGCTCTAATTAATAACAAGCTTCAGTAGTAGTAGGATTGGAACCGCTAATACAAAAGACTCCGTCAATGACATGTAATAAGTTCGTTGATGTGTTTTTGTTAAACTTGTATAACTTTATCATTACTTTCTCATGGGTGCTTCATGACATCACAGGGCTTCAGTAGCGTTTAAATGAGTTTCCTCTAATGTCACATTCATTCATTTGGCTGCGACCAGTCTAGAAAGCCCCTCCCTCTCCACCTTGCCTCTCTGTTGTCCCACTCAGCACAGAGAGGAGGGAGAGAGAACGAGAAAACATGATTTAGCCCTGAATGCACTCCTGTCAGAAAGGTAAATGTTAAAAGTGGGCCGCAGCACTTTGTTTGGTTGTGTTAACGAGATAATCTGAGAGTCGGGACCATTTTTTCACAAGGGTGTTTTTTTTATGACCTCTGTTACAATAAAGCGAACAGGTAAAACACAGAGTGATTAAAGGTAATGAAGAACAGATATGCACCAACACTGTCCTCACCATCCATTATGAAACGTTACACAGCACTTTGAAGAGTTTTACTACCTTAACAGCTCTGTGTAAATCCAAACGAAATACGGATTATTTAAAGAGGTATTAAGGAGGGCACAGGGGCTCTAATGTGCTCGTCTGTTTGTAATTAGGAAAGGGGGCGGGAAAAGAGGACTGGGAATTTCATAGGGAACCCCTGGATGTCCCAGGATTACGGCAACTTGTAGAGTGGAGAAGGCCTGTGAAAGAGTGTTGTGTGAACATGTACAGTGGGGCAAAAAAGTATTTAGTCAGCCACCAATTGTGCAAGTTCTCCCACTTAAAAATATGAGAGAGGCCTGTAATTTTCATCATAGGGACACTTCAACTATGACAGACAAAATGAGAAAAAAAATCCAGAAAATCACATTGTAGGATTTTTTATGAATTTATTTGCAAATTATGGTGGAAAATAAGTATTTGGTCAATAACAAAAGTTTATCTCAATACTTTGTTATATACCCTTTGTTGGCAATGACAGAGGTCAAACGTTTTCTGTAAGTCTTCACATGGTTTTCACACGCTGTTGCTGGTATTTTGGCCCATTCCTCCATGCAGATCTCCTCTAGAGCAGTGATGTTTTGGGGCTGTTGCTGGGCAACACGGACTTTCAACTCCCTCCAAAGATTTTCTATGGGGTTGAGATCTGGAGACTGGCTAGGCCACTCCAGGACCTTGAAATGCACAATTGGTGGCTGACTAAATACTTTTTTGCCCCACTGTATGTCCTCTGCGTTACAACATAATTACTTGACGTTTAAAGTTAAACAGACCCCGTCTGAAGTCATTGCTAAGTCTTTCATGTTCTGGACCCTTGCTCTCCTAGTCCCTGGGATAAAGCAGAGGGGTAAGGAAAGCTACATGTTTGCTAACAACTAGCCTGTGACTTTCCTGGTTAATTTGTTTCTCTCTATCCGTGTCTATGATCTATGTATCCGCAAATCACTCGAGTCCAAGTTTTTGTAATAAGTGAACATTTTCTTTTTCTCAACAGAAGGACATACTCTATTTTTCCAAAGACAAGAGAAGCAGAGAAGCATTCCAGCTCTGTGTCTGATCAGTGTTGGTCCGCCTGGGTTAAACCCTCTGGCTGCGGGCTGTTTGACCCTTCCTGCTTCCCTTACTCCCTGCTCCCCCTGCTGATGGGACCCATAGATGAGAGCTGGTAAGAGTGGTATTAGTCCCAAATGGCAACCTATTTCCAATATTGTGCACTATTTTTGAGCCCATAGGTTCTGGTCAAAAGTAGTGCACTTAATATGGAATAGCGTGCCATTTGGGACTCACACCTTGTAATCAGGGTCAGGAACTTTCCTAGAGGGACAGGAAGGTCTTCAAAGTGGTGGATCCTACTGGCGATAAAGCACTCAAGATAAAAACACATTCACACTAAAGGCATGACTCTTAACATGTCCTCTAAATGTCAACTGTGAGGGGATTACCCAGGCGTAGTAAATCTAACAGGTAGTGGGTTTAGGGGAGGAATGTCCAACATCCAACCAACATACTGAGGGGATCAAGCTAAGGGAGAAAAAGGGAAAGTTAACCATCTCATGTCTTTTCAAAGGCATTCGGTCTCTCGTCGGTACAGTCCCCCAGCTCCCAGCCTTCTTTCAAAAAGCAGAGGTCACTTCACAATAGGCCTGGGTCACACACTATATACCGCTGTAAAAATACTGCTGAGCAAGTGGTTTCAATTTGCTCAAGTGATTAAGTTCACGCCAGATCCAGTGCACTGGCACGGGTCACTTATGCCTGGCTGAGTTAGAGAGGAGGAGGGAGGGAGGGGAGTGAGCGTGATGCTAACCATTAGCAGTAGGAGTGACACTGCATTATAGCAGCGTGACAAGAAGGCTTACAGCCATGGGGGTTACACTGGCAGGTCTGCTAGAGCTTTAACATACAGAACCACAAGTACGCATCCCATGTCTCTAACTAACTACAACCAGGTCTGGTCAGGCAGGGCAGGCGTCACATGATCAAAGCTATAGGGCCATGGCTCTAGGGATATGCTAATTTATCTCACAGTAGCCTATAGTCTCACAGTCAGTAGCCTGGAATGTCTTGAAGGGGAAAGTGTCCCAGACAGAGACAGATTTGACAGACTAACAGTAATATGGCCTGTGCAAACTAGCAGAGAGACAGAGAGTCAACACAGTCCGTATTTAGTGCTAAAGACACACTCCTTTGATGGGTCAGGGAGTTTACTTATAAACCTTCTTTGTTTGCTCAGAGGAGCTATAGAGGTAGGATCTTAATTTGAGCCAGTTTGCTACAGAAGGAAGATAATCCTGCAGCAACAGGAAATTTGCATTTTTATGTGGATTATAATTAATGGAAATTTTTTGTTATGGAGTGAAGGGACGTGGACACCAAAGTTGGTAGGAAACATGAGTGACTTTATCTGTCTTCAAAACACCTCACCTTGCATCCCCTTACAGAGGGGGACATGTAACTACTCCCACATCTCCCTTTCTTAAGGAACAACAGGAAGCACAGTACTGCCTTGTCTAACATACAATAGTTACTGTAACAGTTCTCTAAACTAGCATTTCAATAAATACCCAAACTAACATGTAAACAACATGTTCATATCCAGTCAAAATATTTTTTAATGAGAGCACAGGGTAGACTACCTGTAACTCTCTCCATACACCTGGGCCTTTATTCTGTCCCCATTCAAGGTGTTTGGTGTGACCTATAGGGCTGTAAAGTCTTTAAGGTACTGTAAGTGGGTGGGAGCCTAGTCCTCACAGGGTACAGTCGAGAGGTGGTGGAGAGGTAATGGATGTCTCTGTCTGTAATGTCTGAGCTGGGGGAGGGTTCCTCAGAGCCGGAGTCAGAGGTGCTGTGGTTGCCAGTGGAGTCGTAGTGCAGCTGTGGTGACGCAGTTTCTGTTGGTCCAGGGTGAGGTGTCGGCGGTTTCTCCTGACTGTCTGGCCATGAGTGTTTACTAGGATGGAGCGTGCTGTGTCTGAGTGTCATTGCTCTATACCTATGTCCCGGGAGTCCTGTATCCATACTGTATCGATATGCCTTTGCTCAATGTTGGCTGTAAAAGTGTTTATTTTGGCTGAGCTCATATTGTCTGTCTTTGTGTGTACACTCAGAGAGGTCTGGCCACACTGGAGTCACCAGTGAGGGCAGAGTAGGAATAGTCAGAAGCTGCTTCCTGCCGTGCAACAACTCTGCTGTGCTCAGTCCATTAGAGAGGGGGGTTGATCTGTACGCTAAGAGCATCAGGTAGGTCTGATGATTTGCAAAGGAGCTGTTTGGCAGTCTGTACTTATCGTTTGGCTGCAACGTTGCTTTGGGGAAACAGCGGGCTTGAGGTTGTGTGTGTGAATCCTCAGGTGTCTGTGAATATTTTGAAATTCTCAGAGGCAAACTGGGGGGCATTTTCTGAGATAAGGAGAAGAGGGATCCTACTACGAGTGAACCATGACCTCATACTCGCCACCATTATGCTAGATTTCGTTGAGGTCATTTTTGCCATCTCCATGAATCCAGAGAAATAGTCAAAGACAGTGAGGTAGGTGGAGTTGTTGAGGTGAAAAAGGTCAGCCCCTTGCTTTTGCCAAGAGCCATCTGCTGTTGGACTTGGGAGGAGGGACTCTGGTGTCTGTCTTCTGTATTTGTCACATTGTTCAACTTTCATTTGTAGCTGCTTGCTGGCACCTGGCCACCCGAAGGAGGACTTGGCTCTCTCTCTGGATTTCGGAATACCTTGGTGGTCCTCATGCAACAATATAAGAATATCCTCTTGCCTTTTGGAGGGGATGACCTTTTAGTAAGAGTCCTTGTGCCACATTGAGGTCACCTGAGGTGGCACAATAGGGTTTCAGAGCGTGGTTGTGTCGGACTTCTTCTGCCCAACCTTGTTCACAGCACTGTCTCACTAGGCAGTAGCGTTTTTCCATAATGGGAAGAGCAGAGAGGATACTGTGCACATACCCTTCAATTAGCTGTTCCTCAGATTGGTTGTCTGGTTCTCTGTTGAAGGATTCTAGAGCACTGGTGCTCTGAACAGTGTGTTGGCCGTGGCCAAGCACTTACCAGACATATGCAATAGAGAACTTGAATGGCATGAGTCTCATTCTGATACATTGGATCCTTGGTGGTAGTTTGCCTAGCCGCTTTAAGCTAATCAGTGCTAAGGGGGCTTATAGTCAGTGTCGACTTGAAATGCAAGGCCTATAAGCAAGTCTCTGAAGCGCACACAACCCCATGTAGTAGTAAGAGCTTATTTTTTGATCTGTGCAATGTTCCTCTCTAGACAAGGCCCGAGCGTACGCGATGGGACGCCAGTCTGTGTCGCTTTTCCTCTGTAGCAGAACAGCTCCTAGGCTATAGGAGGACACATCAGCTGACACCTTGCATCTGCTGTAGGGTCGTAAAGGGCTAATCCAGGAGGAGTCATTAAATCCCTGCGCTTGCTGGGGATCCCAAGTCCAAGTGCTGTTTTTTGTTCAGTAGCTCTCTGAGGGGTCTGGAAATCTCTGCAAGGTGAGGGTTGTATTTCCCCATACCTTGCTTACGTTTGTTGGTACTTAAATTCCAGTACCAACACACTTTGGCTGGGTCAGCTCGAACGCCACTTCCATTGATGATCTGGCCCAGAAAACTCACATTTTGCGTTCAGCAAACAGCCGGTTGTTGTGTTCATCCTGAGGTTGCCCCTTACACCAGGATATCATCCATTTGGCAGACGACTCCTTCAAGGCCATCAGCAGTTTTGACATTCTCCACTAGAAATGTTTTGGTGCCAACGAGATTACAAACAGGAGCCTCTGAAAGCAGAATCCGTCGCAGGAGGTGATGAATGTGGTGCATTTTTCAGTCTTTTGAAAAAGGGATTTGAAAGGACTCTGACTGTTCATCGAGCTTGGCGTCTTTCAGCTGCCCTAGAGTGTGTTCAATGCAAGGTAGCATGTGTAGCTCCCAACAGACGTTTTGTTTAGGGGTTGGCTAAGTCCATACAGATCCGCACATTACCATCAGGCTTGAAGACTACCACCATCCCAGCACACCATTCCGTTGCTTCTCCCACTCTTGTGATAATGTCTACCACCATGCGGCCAAGTTCCTTATCTTACCTTAGCCAGGAGAGGGAGAACAACATGTCTAAGTGTGGACATCGCAAATGGCTGAGCTTCAGGTTCGAGTTTGATATGGTATTCACCTTCACCTTGTATCTGTTCAGTCCCTGTGACCAGTCCGAGTGCAGTGACAGCAGTTGTATCTGTTCAGTCCCTGTGACCAGTCCGAGTGCAGTGACAGCGGTTGTATCTGTTCAGTCCCTGTGACCAGTCCGAGTGCAGTGACAGCGGTTGTATCTGTTCAGTCCATGTGACCAGTCCGAGTGCAGTTACAGCAGGTGTATCTATTCAGTCCCTGTGACCAGTCCGAGTGCAGTGACAGTGGTTGTATCTTTTCAGTCCCTGTGACCAGTCAGTGTGCAGTGACAGCGGTTGTTTCTGTTCAGTCCCTGTGACCAGTCCGAGTGCAGTGACAGCAGTTATATCTGTTCGGTCCCTGTGACCAGTCCGAGTGCAGTGAAAGCAGTTGTATCTGTTCAGTCCCTGTGACCAGTCCGAGTGCAGTGACAGCGGTTGTTTCTGTTCAGTCCCTGTGACCAGTCCGAGTGCAGTGACAGCGGTTGTATCTGTTCAGTCCCTGTGACCAGTCCGAGTGCAGTGACAGCGGTTGTATCTGTTCAGTCCCTGTGACCAGTCCGAGTGCAGTGACAGCGGTTGTATCTGTTCAGTCCATGTGACCAGTCCGAGTGCAGTTACAGCAGGTGTATCTATTCAGTCCCTGTGACCAGTCCGAGTGCAGTGACAGTGGTTGTATCTTTTCAGTCCCTGTGACCAGTCAGTGTGCAGTGACAGCGGTTGTTTCTGTTCAGTCCCTGTGACCAGTCCGAGTGCAGTGACAGCAATTGTATCTGTTCAGTCCCTCTGACCAGTCAGTGTGCAGTGACAGCGGTTGTATCTGTTCAGTCCCTCTGACCAGTCAGTGTGCAGTGACAGCGGTTGTATCTGTTCAGTCCCTGTGACCAGTCCGAGTGCAGTGACAGCGGGGTGGCCCAGTAGAACAGTGCAATGGTCACAAATGACATAGATTTCTTGTTGAGTTGCCCATAAATGAGTGTGGCCCGGAATTTACCTCTCACATTAAGGGGTATTTGACTGGGGCCCTGAAGAACTTGAGGTGTGTGCTGCAGTGGGTTTTTGGTCAGCTGTTGGTATATGATCTCCAGAATACTGTGACATCTGCGCCTGTGTCAACTTTTATTTGACCTGTTGATTACACAGACTGAGTGTAGTTACCCATGGCTGGTCTGTATCTGTCCCGATAGAAAGAAATGCAATTTCACACTCCTCTTCCTCTAGTTCTTCCTCGAGTTCTGACACTGAGGGTTGTAATCTGCAGACTGTTGTATAGTGGTCCCTTCTTTTGACAATTTCTGCAGATAACATCTCTGTCTGGGCAAAATCGTCTGTTATGGGAGCCCTTTCCACACCATGAACATGGTTTTGTCTGTTGATTTGTGTTTTTCCACTGTGAGTCACTTCTCTGTGTAGCCCTGTTTGGTTCACTAGTAGTGTCAGTGTATCTTGGTCGCCAAGAATGCTAGAAAGGCTACTTTGTGTTTACTATAGCCTCTACCATTTGTCTTTGTTCGCCGTTCACTGAGTAAGGATTGTTGTTTCTTTCTTATTTATTTTTGACGGGCCATGGTTTAAGCTTTCTGTAAGGTAAGGGCTGGATCCACCTGCATTGGTTCTGATAGGGCTCTGTCATGAAGACCTACCACTAATATGGCCCTATTAGATCATCACGTAATAGTGAAGATCAAATCAAATCAAATCAAATCAAATGTATTTATATAGTCCTTCGTACATCAGTCTATATCACAAAGTGCTGTACAGAAGCCCAGCCTAAAACCCCAAACAGCAAGCAATGCAGGTGTAGAAGCACGGTGGCTAGGAAAAACTCCCTAGAAAGGCCAAAACCTAGGAAGAAACCTAGAAAGGAACCAGGCTATGTGGGGTGGCCAGTCCTCTTCTGGCTGTGCCGGGTGGAGATTATAACAGAACATGGTCAAGATGTTCAAATGTTCATAAATAACCAGCATGGTCAAATAATAATAATCACAGGCAGAACAGTTGAAACTGGAGCAGCAGCACAGCCAGGTGGACTGGGGACAGCAAGGAGTCATCATGTCAGGTAGTCCTGAGGCATGGTCCTAGGGCTCAGGTCCTCCGAGAGTGAGAAAGAAAGAAAGAGAGAAAGAGAGAATTAGAGAGAGCATACTTAAATTCACACAGGACACCGGATAGGACAGGAGAAGTACTCCAGATATAACAAACTGACCCTAGCCCCCCGGTCCATAAAGATAAGCCCCCATGTACTTACCACAAATGCCTTGTTTGCTAAGTACACCGTATTGTACATTTCTCTAAATTACTAATTTTTGTATTGGCATTAGCACAGGATACAGGAAAAGTAGATTGTGCTGATTTACTGTCACATTGAACCATGTCGCACGCCGTAGTTTAAGAACTCTGTGGGTAGTGCTGAAATCAACAACATCATATCTGAATTCCTCAATCTTTATGCATCTTCGCCATTGTCCATAATCACAATGTTCACTGAGCTCATGCAAAGCAATGATGAAATTGTCCACTGATTCCTCACTTTCCTGAATGCGTTTATTAAATCTAACTATTTCAAAAATCACATTCTGTTTCGGCACAGAGTGGCTGTTTAGCGCTGCTCTGACAGTGTCATAAATCATTAGCTTGTCAGTTGTCAGATTTCTGGAGCATACTATAGCCTTGGCCTCTGTGGCTAGGGTAGCTAGCTAGTTAGCTGAGATCATTAACTACAAAACTGTAAAACTTGTTCTCAAGACTACTTTTTCATTCGAAACCGTGACATAATAAACCTGACTACTTCTTACGAGTAATACATCTTCTTATGGAGGTGGTCCCTGCACAGGGATAGCTCAGCAGAAATTTCAGAGCGCCACCTATAGTACTTGAGTAAAGTACTCGATAAAGCTCAAACTTTCATAAAAATACACATGCAAGGTACTGAATTAAAGCTACACTCGTTGTGAATCTAGCCACCAAGTCAGATTTGTAAAATGCTTTTCGGCGAAAGCATGAGAAGCTATTATCTGATAGCATGCACCCCCCAAAATACCAGCACGACACGTAAACAACAGATTTTGCAGTAGCCGGCGCTACCCAAAACGCAGAAATAAAATATAATACATTCATTACCTTGGACGAGCTTCTTTGTTGGCACTCCTATATGTCCCATAAACATCACAATTGGGTATTTTTCCCGATTAAATCCGTCATTGTATACCCAAAATGTCATTTGCTGAAGACCAGTCTGATGCTGAGAAAAGTCCATTTACAAGACGCAACGTCACTTTTTAAAATTACAAAAGTCGCCTATAAACTTTTACAAATCACTTCAAACAACTTTTCTAAACCAACTTTAGGTATTAATAAACGTTAATGATGTATCAAATTGATCACGGGGCGATCTGTATTCGATAGCAGCAAGTCTGGAAATCATCGTCCATTTTTTCAGTTTCACAACATACTGTGATGCGCCGCAAGAAAGGAGGGGTCTATTCGTGTTGTAACCAAGGATAAATGATTCTGATATTGATAGCAATGGCGACACCGTGTGGAAGCTGTAGGCATTTACAGGGGGTTCGCATATATTTTCTCTCGTCTTACACAATTCATTGAATGGCGGACAAATATTTTTGTTTTGTTTTTGGTAAACAGTTTTACCAGGGATTTTTACTCCGAAACACGTTCTGTTATAGCCACAGACCCGATTTAACCAGTTTTAGAAACTTCAGAGTGTTTTCTATCCACACATACTTATCATATGCATATACTATATTCCTGGCATGAGTAGCAGGACTTTGAAATGTTGTGCGATTTTTAACAAAAAGCTGCGAAAATTCGCATCATCCATAACAGGGTTTACGAGTCTCTGAGTTGCTAGCATGGTAATTGGGGAGTTATGAAGTGAGACAGTGTCATAAATCATTAGCTCGTCAGTTGTCAGATTTCTGGAGCATACTATAGCCTCGGCCTCTGTGGCCATTGAGTATAGCGACGTGTTTACTTGCCTGTCTTGCGGCTGCTTGTCCAAGCCAGATGCCTGTCTGAAATGTTGGAAGAGGGTGAACCACTGTGGCCATTCTCCTGGGTGAGTGAAGTTGAATTCGGAAGGGGGAGATATTTGGAATATTGCTTGTCGTGCCATCTCATTCACGTTAGCGTGTGCTGGTTCTGCATTCTCATTATTATCTTGCTGTGGTTCCGACATGTGGTCTTTAGCTAGCTAGCTTCTGCAACTTAGCTAGCATTGTTCTTAATGTAGCTACCTAGTAAGCTTGCTTTCTAGCTAGTTAGCTGACATCAAATGCCGGTAAAACTTGTTCTCAAGTCTACTTTTTCATTCCAAACCGTGACATAATAAACCCGACTACTTATTTTATGAAGTGAGGGGACGCGGACACTAGACTTAGTAAGAAATATGAGTGACTTTATCTGGCTTCAACACAATATTTATCAACTCGGTCACCTTGCTCCCCGTACGGAGGGGAATATGTAACTACTCCCACAGACACATTGTTCGTTAGGGCAAATCAAGTCTGACATTTTAAAGTGGAAATTGCTAACTTTAGAAGCATTTTTAAACCTTGAATAAACTACAAGTTTGCAATTCCTGCCGTACAGGAAAATTCTCAGCAACAGAGACTGATCAAATTAATATCCTACATACTGTAATGTTGGAATTTCACAAGGGTCTGTAAACTGGGTCTAACTAGTCTTAACAACTGGACTTGTTAAGACGGGGCTACTGTTAATTGATTGATGTTGATTTTGGTGTGTGTGTGTGCATCTGTGTGTGCATGTATGGGGGTAATGTGGAGTGTTCACACCAGATGTGATCTGCACCAGGGCATCAATAAAACAAACACTTCCTAATCTCAACCTTCCTACCGTTACATCAAACCTTATGGTGAACAAAAACACTGTGTCTCAGATACCTCAATTATTGATATAACCGCAATTTAAATTTTTCCCCACTGCAATGTCTGTTGTAACGTTTCCCTGTTTGGCTCCTTCCCCGGCTCAACACTACTATTGTTGATTTATTTATGTATTTATTTGTTTTCTCTCTGTGTTTCCCTGTTGTTTTCTTCCGTGGTTTTTTCCCGTTCTTCCACATCTAGTGAGTTCAGTGCTCTCATTTCTCTCCCTGTGATTCGGAATAGGGGAGCTTCAGAAAAAATGTCAGGTTCAAATCAAAATGGGGCACAATATTGAACTACTCTAAACACAAGCTGAGACTTGAGTGATGGAAATGGCAGTCTTTCTTCCCCAGCTTTCCCTTTGTCAGCTGCGGGGTTTTCTCTCTGTAGTCGGAGCGATGCGTGGGCGATGTCAGCACTCGGAAGAAGGTGTTCTGTACCACGATTTTGTACAAATGCATCCCATAATGATCATGTTTTGTTACCTTTATGTGCTCCGCCAACACAGGTTGGCTCTACTAGTCTGGATATGTGAATGTTGTAAACAGCAGCTACAGTAGAGAGACTGCTCCCTTTTAGCCCAGTATTTACTGCTGTTGCTTTGTTTCCTATGTGATGTCTGCTCCTCTTCATCTCTCGTCGACAACGCACCTCAGACGCTGGCATGTGTAGACTAGAGAGCAACTCCCTTAGAAATCTACCTACAAACACTCACAGGCAAAAAGTCCCACATGCACACTGCCATGACACACACAGACATGCAGCACGAGCACACACACTCCTCAGTAAATTCCCACAGCTGTTCAATGGGGGCCCAGTAAATGTTTTCTTGTGTAGGTGAACAGGGCTTTGGGTGACACCAAAACATGTTTGGCTGTTCCACCGGCGTAGGCACTTAAGACAAGCTCATGTCACCCGAAGGCCCTGCTTTATAATAACAGAGCAGGTTGACAAAATGAAAGCTCATTCCTCCTTCATTTACGGGTCATTTCAGCCCTGACCCCTGCAGTAAAAGATCAAAGGGCTTTTGAGGCCTGCTCTTATTTCAGCCTGCTTTAGAGTAACAGCTGAGGAGTTTGGCAGGCCTGCCTGGGCCCGGCCCAGCCTGGCTGACTGACTGGGAGCTTTGGGAGGCTTTTGTCAGACCCCTCTGCTCTATCTATCTATCTGCCCACAATAAACCCCTGACTCATTGAGCTATGGAAGAGTAATGGTTATAGGACCACAGAGCCTTAGCTAACATGTATATCAGATGAGTGTCCTATTCGTCTGTGGTGTAATTATGACAAATTAAATTATGGGCAAAAAACAGGCATATAGAGACTTATGTACAATAAAATCAGGTGAGGAGCCCCACAAAATTAACAAAAACAAAGATTAAACTAGAATATCTACTGAAATGTAATTGTGATACAAATTTATAGCAACTAAATCACCTCATATTGCAGTGCTCCCTTCCTGCCCTGCCCCCTCACAGATAACCATGGTAACAGTAGAAGCCCCTGGAGCAGAGGATCAATAGCAATATGCCCCTCCCCGTTCCCTCCCCTCCCCAGCTCAGCTGAGTGTAGACCTGTCACTTCAGATCTAATTATCTAACCTATGAAGCATTGATGAGCAGTCAGGGATTGCGTCACTCCTGCGTCACTCTTCATTCAGTCACATGGTACCTGCACACACGTACTTGTGCACACAAACACATACTACAACAGGTTCTATTAAACAATTACACAGATATTTCTCCAGTCATTCACATCTTTATAACATTTATTTTACGTCCCACTTTTTTCATTCAATGGATCATGACCCCCATCGGCTTCATGAACCCAGAAAACAGCTGACCAACAGAAGCCATTTTGTTTCTCAATGACTGGGTGTCTTGGCTGACCACAGAGAGGTCAGTATTGACCAGTCCCCCTGGCCTCTGAGACCACCGCTCTCTGGCCAATCTGCACCAGGCCTTAGGGGCGATTATGACATTTACTCACAGAGATTATCATTTCAAATGAGTGTTTAAAACATTCCCTGGTGGGGATGGAAGAGCGGTGGGCAGTAGTGGGGATATCGGTCAATAAGAATAGACTTGGTATATTCAATAGGAAATAGACACTCACCAGAGGCCCTGCAGGCTGACCAGATCAATAAACTGTGTTAAGTGGCAGTGATGCCCCTCCATTGATGAGCTAATGGCTGTCCAGACTGTGTCCACTCACCATTTCTCTTTTTCTCTCTCCCCCTCTCCCTCTCTCTCTTTATTCCCGATCTCTCTCTTTCTTCACTCCATCTCTGTCTTTCTTCCTACATCACCCCAATGTCCATTTACCTACCATACCACACCCCTCCTCTCTCTCCCTCTTTCTCTCCCTCCTCTCTCTCTCCCTCTTTCTCTCTCTTCCTCCTCTCTCTCCCTCTTTCTCTCTCTCTCCTCCTTCCCTCCTCCTTCTCCATCTCTCTTCTCTTGCTCCAGTGGGTCAAGCTCCAAGGCCAGGTGGTTAATCTCATATCACCCCCAGACACTGCACACCAGGACTCACAGTCTTATAGGCTGAGCCCAGTCAGCTGTTCTGCTCTCTACCCTTCCCTTCACCTATGAGCCCCCCCCCCCCCCCCCCCCCCCCTGGGAGGTCAAATTTTCCCCTCCTTCTTCTGTTTGGTGAAACAGCTACGTGTGGCCCGGGTTAGGAGTGGACACATACAGCACCTCTACTTTACAGAGGGGACTTTAAATATGTTCCTCAGTCAGTTACAAATGTTATTTTTATTTGTTAAGTTAGTAGTACTGAAAACACAAGCATTGTTATGCCCCATACCTCCAGGAAATATGTCCTGTTCTGCTCAAACATGTAACTGAAAAACCAACAGAACACCCTAAAAACGACCTGTTGTGTCAACCGATGCAGAATAAATCAAAGTTGTACAGCATGCCTAAGGTACACAGGGTGTATCTTCCAGTGTAGAAGAAGGAAAGGAGGCCTGTGTCTATCTCTCTCTCCTGCATGTTCATCACCTCCTTCCCAGTTCAGAGTCTTATTACTTCTGCCACATGACGCTTGCCTTGGATCGCATGAACCATGAATAATATACGACTGCCACCGCCACCTCAGTACAGATGAAAGACCACGCCAGGCACTATGGGTCGGCTACGCTACGCTACGGCAGGCTGAGACTGTGACGAAGAGGTAGAGTTGGTAGCGAAGAAGACACACCATCCAAAGGCCTAGAATCCCTCTTTCTGTGTTTGTAAGGTGTGTGTGTGTTTGTGTGTGTGTGTGTGCCCTGCCGTTCCGCCTTTCATTCCTAGATCCGGCAGTAGAGGTGACAGCACACGTCACTGTCAGCTCCAGGTAGCAGAGACTGAGGGGGAGAAAAGAGGGGGACAGGGAGATGGAGAGGAGTGGGGAGAGATGGGGTGGGAAGAGGGGAGAGAGAAGGGTGGAGGAGAGAGGAGAATGGGGGGGTGGATGAGGGGAGAAAGATGTGGAGGAGAGCGAGAGAGGAGAAGGGGAAGAGGTAGGTGGAAGATGAGAGTGGAGAGACGGGGGAGGAGATGAGGGGGGAGGATGGGGAAGAGGGATGGGGAGAGAGTAAGGGGTAGAGGAGGGGGAGGAGTAGAGAGGGAGATGGGGAGAGATGAGGATGGAGAGGAGGAGGAAGGTGGAGGAGGCAACTAGCACAGTGATGAAACAGCAGCGCACACAGACACACACTGTGCGGCCTCTCAAGAGAGCTGATCAGTGCGAGGGGTAATCCGTCTGCGCTGCGCTCAGTGGGGACGTGGCGTTTTCCTCTCTCGAGGTCGGGAAGCAAAAACAAACAGTACTTTTGATCATCAGATCCGGCTCTGCTCCTCACCTAGAAGCCTTTGGAGGGGAGACAGTCATTCTAAACACAGCGCCTGTCTGCGTGACTGGGGCACCACTAAACAAGCATGGCTGGTATAACACATGCTGTGTGACTGGGGCACCACTAAACAAGCATGGCTGGTATAACACATGCTGTGTGACTGGCTCACCACTAAACAAGCATGGCTGGTATAACACATGCTGTGTGACTGGGGCACCACTAAACAAGCATGGCTGGTATAACACATGCTGTGTGACTGGCTCACCACTAAACAAGCATGGCTGGTATAACACATGCTGTGTGACTGGCTCACCACTAAACAAGCATGGCTGGTATAACACATGCTGTGTGACTGGGGCACCACTAAACAAGCATGGCTGGTATAACACATGCTGTGTGACTGGGTCACCACTAAACAAGCATGGCTGGTATAACACATGCTGTGTGACTGGCTCACCACTAAACAAGCATGGCTGGTATAACACATGCTGTGTGACTGGCTCACCACTAAACAAGCATGGCTGGTATAACACATGCTATGTGACTGGCTCACCACTAAACAAGCATGGCTGGTATAACACATGCTGTGTGACTGGCTCACCACTAAACAAGCATGGCTGGTATAACACATGCTGTGTGACTGGCTCACCACTAAACAAGCATGGCTGGTATAACACATGCTGTGTGACTGGGGCACCACTAAACAAGCATGGCTGGTATAACACATGCTGTGTGACTGGGTCACCACTAAACAAGCATGGCTGGTATAACACATGCTGTGTGACTGGCTCACCACTAAACAAGCATGGCTGGTATAACACATGCTGTGTGACTGGCTCACCACTAAACAAGCATGGCTGGTATAACACATGCTGTGTGACTGGCTCACCACTAAACAAGCATGGCTGGTATAACACATGCTGTGTGACTGGCTCACCACTAAACAAGCATGGCTGGTATAACACATGCTATGTGACTGGGGCACCACTAAACAAGCATGGCTGGTATAACACATGCTGTGTGACTGGGGCACCACTAAACAAGCATGGCTGGTATAACACATGCTGTGTGACTGGGTCACCACTAAACAAGCATGGCTGGTATAACACATGCTATGTGACTGGCTCACCACTAAACAAGCATGGCTGGTATAACACATGCTGTGTGACTGGCTCACCACTAAACAAGCATGGCTGGTATAACACATGCTATGTGACTGGCTCACCACTAAACAAGCATGGCTGGTATAACACATGCTATGTGACTGGCTCACCACTAAACAAGCATGGCTGGTATAACGCATGCTGTGTGACTGGCTCACCACTAAACAAGCATGGCTGGTATAACACATGCTGTGTGACTGGGTCACCACTAAACAAGCATGGCTGGTATAACACACATGCTGTGTGACTGGGGCACCACTAAACAAGCATGGCTGGTATAACACATGCTGTGTGACTGGGGCACCACTAAACAAGCATGGCTGGTATAACACATGCTGTGTGACTGGCTCACCACTAAACAAGCATGGCTGGTATAACATATGCTGTGTGACTGGGGCACCACTAAACAAGCATGGCTGGTATAACACATGCTGTGTGACTGGCTCACCACTAAACAAGCATGGCTGGTATAACACATGCTGTGTGACTGGCTCACCACTAAACAAGCATGGCTGGTATAACACATGCTGTGTGACTGGCTCACCACTAAACAAGCATGGCTGGTATAACACATGCTGTGTGACTGGGGCACCACTAAACAAGCATGGCTGGTATAACACATGCTGTGTGACTGGCTCACCACTAAACAAGCATGGCTGGTATAACACATGCTGTGTGACTGGCTCACCACTAAACAAGCATGGCTGGTATAACATATGCTGTGTGACTGGCTCACCACTAAACAAGCATGGCTGGTATAACACATGCTGTGTGACTGGCTCACCACTAAACAAGCATGGCTGGTATAACACATGCTGTGTGACTGGCTCACCACTAAACAAGCATGGCTGGTATAACATATGCTGTGTGACTGGGGCACCACTAAACAAGCATGGCTGGTATAACACATGCTGTGTGACTGGCTCACCACTAAACAAGCATGGCTGGTATAACACATGCTGTGTGACTGGCTCACCACTAAACAAGCATGGCTGGTATAACACATGCTGTGTGACTGGCTCACCACTAAACAAGCATGGCTGGTATAACATATGCTGTGTGACTGGGGCACCACTAAACAAGCATGGCTGGTATAACACATGCTGTGTGACTGGCTCACCACTAAACAAGCATGGCTGGTATAACACATGCTGTGTGACTGGCTCACCACTAAACAAGCATGGCTGGTATAACACATGCTGTGTGACTGGCTCACCACTAAACAAGCATGGCTGGTATAACACATGCTGTGTGACTGGGGCACCACTAAACAAGCATGGCTGGTATAACACATGCTGTGTGACTGGCTCACCACTAAACAAGCATGGCTGGTATAACGCATGCTGTGTGACTGGGGCACCACTAAACAAGCATGGCTGGTATAACACATGCTGTGTGACTGGGGCACCACTAAACAAGCATGGCTGGTATAACATATGCTGTGTGACACACACACACATGAGCGCACACTCACAAACAAAAGCAGAGCAGAACCACAAGCACGCTCTCACACACACACAGACACAGGCACACACACACGTAGACAGCGTATCAAACACCGGAGCAAAGGATTAGCTGTAAAACATGTAATCCCGGATACCACTTTCAGGAATACCCAATAACAAAAACCAACAGCTGTGTAGTGATCTGAGGTTACACTTGATTTTTTATAGCCGCTCATGGCACATGTTTCGTATACAACAGTGATGCGTGCAGTGTTGGGTTCCCATTGTCAATTTCAAGTATTGTGTCACTGTAAAAAAAAAAAATATTCAGTGGTAAATCCTACGAGGAGCCAGCTCATGGGCAACAAAAGGTCTCTGGTGGCTAGCTAGCGTCACTATTGTCCTCCAGTCAGCGACGGAGGGAAGACAATACCAGGGGAGAGGTTAGAGAGCTTGACCCAACTTACCTTCACTCCACCTCCAGTAGACAAGGTTAAGAAGGATGGCCCTAATTAAAAGAAGGGCCTCTGTTCTCTCTTCTTCTTCTCAATATCATCAGGTTCATTTTACAGGAACTTTAACAGGGCCTTTTGTGGGGCCATAATTATAGGGTGAACTGATTAGGGCCCCCGGAGGCAAGGAGGTGACAGACAGACTCGGCAGAGTAACCCAAGTAACCTTTCAATATTACATCTCCGATCCATTGTTGGTGCAGCCAGCTCACTAATTACACAATGGTGGATTGTTATTTTTGTCGTCTAGTCTCTCAATCTTTCTCTCTCGTTCTCTCTCTCTCTCTCTCGTTCTCGCTCTCTCTCTCGCTCTCGCTCTTTCTCGTTCTCTCTCTCTCGCTCTCGCTCTTTCTCGTTCTCTCTCTCTCTCTTACTATTGTAACCCATCTTTCTGTCTCTCTCTGTCCCTCTCATTTCTCTGTTGATCATATTACCAGAACAATATGAATATTTACAAATTCCTGACAAAAGGTTATGGTGTGTGTGTGTGTGTGTGTGTGTGTGTGTGTGTGTGTGTGTGTGTGTGTGTGTGTGTGTGTGTGTGTGTGTGTGTGTGTGTGCGTGCGTGTCTGTGGGTGGGTGTGCATTTACATGTGCATTTGCTTGTGCATACAGCATGTGTGGGTGTTGGGTCTGCGTGTTCTAGAACAATGGCTGCCGGTTTGCCATCCATTCCGTCCGGTGCGGTGGAGCCGCGGGCACTAGACGAGTGCCAGATGACATGTTTGGCCCAGCCATTTAACGTGGCACGCTATGCCAACCATGAGGCCTAACCCCCGCCCGCAGCAAGACGTTATGGAGGGAGATATGTGTCAAGCACAGTGAAGAATAAACTAATCTGCCGTTTATTACGTGTGGGGTAACTTGAGCTTGGTGATTAAATGGAGATTTGCGCGTGATGCAGCCGGTCAGAATCGGGTCTATAAGCACACAGTCACAGGCCGTGCCCTGGCTGTCTCACTGTAGTAACATATGGGCCACTAAATGTGTGAAAGACTGTGATACTGACACTGACACTCACACTGCCTGCCTGGCTGCATGGCTTGCCAATCAAAGACCTTTCAGTGTGTCACAGCGAGCTGCTTAACAAAGAGTTTCAGAAGCTACCTCAGATTTCTGATATTTCATATTTCTGAGAAGGAAACTTTCTCACATCTTTACACAGCAACAGAACATGTTGGGCTAAGTGATCATAGATAGATCATGCGCCAGACAGCAGCTCTTGTCATTCAAGGAGTTGGGTTTGGGATGTTTGATTGAGATGGGGGGGTTGGAGAAACAAGGTAATGCTATTTTTTTAAAAGCCATCTCTGAGGCTGCAGAGAGCTCACTTCCACTGCAATCATCTCCGTGTGTGTGTGTGTGTGTGTGTGTGTGTGTGTTTGTGTGTGTGTGTGTGTGTGTGTGTGTGTGTGTGTGTGTGTGTCTGTGTGTGTGTGTGTGTGTGTGTGTGTGTGTGTGTGTGTGTGTGTGTGTGTGTGTGTGTGTGTGAGAGAGAGACAGAGCTCCCAGACACGCCTGTTTGATTGAGCTAAAGAGCCATCGTCACATTCTTCGCTGTCACTCCGAAGCTATTCGGAGCAGCAATTAAAATCAGTTTAGCTCCCCGTGTACAAACACACGCACAAACACATACATACATACATGCACACACGCACACACACACACTCTGGCCTTCAACAGCAGTGAGTATGAGACAGACATGTCTTAGAGGAAAACATGTTCTATTATTAGGCCACAGTCTCTATGACACGTCACTCCATGACCATCACCCACTGATTTACAGCTCTCCCCTCTGATAGGACTAGAGCAAACCAGAACGTTTTCCTTTATTTGACATGTTCTTCAAGATAAATATGGACCTCAATGTGACCCTACAGTGTGACCGATACTGTCAACCTCATTTTCAAATGACACAGCCAAACAACGGAAGTGTTGGATTCGACTTCCACTTTACTTCCCTACTGCAGCAGTGCGCTGGTGGTAAACTAGACAGTCAATTATTAGAACAGTATTTTATAGCGTGTAAAAGTCAAGAAAACAAGTGTAGGTGTATCAAGTTTGCTAACGTTAGCGAGATCTACTAGTAGGCTAGTTCTGTTGTGATAATAATGTTAGTTAGACCTACTAGTAGGCTAGTTCTGTTGTGATAATAATGTTAGTTAGACCTATAGTAGGCTAGTTCTGTTGTGATAATAATGTTAGTTAGACCTATAGTAGGCTAGTTCTGTTGTGATAATAATGTTAGTTAGACCTACTAGTAGGCTAGTTCTGTTGTGATAATAATGTTAGTTAGACCAACTAGTAGGCTAGTTCTGTTGTGATAATAATGTTAGCTAGTCCTACTAGTAGGCTAGTTCTGTGTGATAATAATGTTAGTTAGACCTACTAGTAGGCTAGTTCTGTTGTGATAATAATGTTAGTTAGACCTATAGTAGGCTAGTTATGTTGTGATAATAATGTTAGCTAGACCTATAATAGGTTAATTCTGTTGTGAAAATAATGTTAGCTAGACCTATAGTAGGCTAGTTCTGTCGTGATAATAATGTTATCTAGACCTAGTAGTAGGCTAGTTCTGTTGTGATAATAATGTTGGCTAGACCTACTAGTAGGCTAGTTCTGTCGTGATAATAATGTTAGCTAGACCTATAGTAGGCTAGTTCTGTTGTAATAATAATGTTAGTTAGACCTACTAGTAGGCTAGTTCTGTTGTGATAATAATGTTAGCTAGACCTATAGTAGTCTAGTTCTGTTGTAATAATAATGTTAGCTAGACCTATAGTAGGTTAATTCTGTTGTGATAATAATGTTAGCTAGACCTACTAGTAGGTTAGTTCTGTTGTGATAATAACATTAGTTGTGTTGAGTTGATGAAGGCCCAGGCCATCCACCAAGTCAATAACTATAACTATAATGATTAAATAGGCTCCATAACTATAAAACGTCGGTGAGCATCCACGCTAGAGGAAAGTTTATTGTTTATCGTCCTACACCTGTCAATCAACCAATCAACCCAACCTAGCCTACTACACACTGTCTATTAATAAGGTGGTAACACAATACCATTCATGAGGTCTCCAACACACAGATACTGGTTCAGACCATCCATGAGGTCTCTAACACACAGATACTGGTTCAGACCATTCATGAGGTCTCTAACACACAGATACTGGTTCAGACCATTCATGAGGTCTCTAACACACAGATACTGGTTCAGACGATTCATGAGGTCTCTAACACACAGATACTGGTTCAGACCATTCATGAGGTCTCTAACACACAGATACTGGTTCAGACCATTCATGAGGTCTCTAACACACAGATACTGGTTCAGACCATTCATGAGGTCTTTAACACACTGATTCAGTCCATTCATGAGGTCTCTAACACACAGATACTGGTTCAGACCATTCATGAGGTCTCTAACACACAGATACTGGTTCAGACCATTCATGAGGTCTCTAACACACAGATACTGGTTAAGACCATTCATGAGGTCTCTAACACACAGATACTTGTTCAGTCCATTCATGAGGTCTCTAACACACAGATACTGGTTCAGACCATTCATGAGGTCTCTAACACACAGATACTGGTTCAGACCATTCATGAGGTCTTTAACACACTGATTCAGTCCATTCATGAGGTCTCTAACACACAGATACTGGTTAAGACCATTCATGAGGTCTCTAACACACAGATACTGGTTCAGACCATTGATGAGGTCTCTAACACACAGATACTGGTTCAGACCATTCATGAGGTCTCTAACACACAGATACTTGTTCAGACCATTCATGAGGTCTTTAACACACTGATTCAGTCCATTCATGAGGTCTCTAACACACAGATACTGGTTCAGTCCATTCATGAAGTCTCCAACACACAGATACTGGTTCAGACCATTCATGAGGTCTCTAACACACAGATACTGGTTCAGACCATTCATGAGGTCTCTAACACACAGATACTGGTTCAGACCATTCATGAGGTCTCTAACACACTGGTTCAGTCCGTTCATGAGGTCTCTAACACACAGATACGTGTTCAGACCATTCAGTGCTTTCAGGGTGTGTTCATTGTCATAGTGACAACTGCAAATAATACTTTAATGTACATGTAGGCCTAATGAAGAAGAATACAGTAACTGGTATTTAAATGTAGCGATTCAACAACAAACACTGTTTAGCCTTTACATCTTTTACAGTATGTCATTGCATCTCCATGTCTGTCCTGTGTAACTATTTGCAAATGCAGTGCAACAATGTTGTCATAACAGGACAAAAGTGATCACACCAATGCGCTTTCTCTCCTAAACTTTCCCCAACATGCATTTTCTATTTCATTTAAATAAACACTCAAAAGCCTGGCATTTAGAAGGCATATTCATTTCAAAATAAGTGCATCTAGCCTGCTTAATTTGGCAACCATTTGGATTCGTTATGGGGCTTCTCTCTGCAGTTTAGGCAAACAAGGCTAATGTATCAGATAACAGAAACATGCTACTACAGGGATTTCTAATGGCGCGCATATGAATTATGATAATGCTTGAGCGCAGAGTTGTATTCATATTTCCCGCGTTTGGCCTCAGCATTTTATAAGCGTTCGAAAATGAGGTGGATAAGAGTGACAGGTAATTTAAGGAGTGTGTTGTTATGTTGAGTTGTATTGAGTTGTATTAGCCCATTATGACATCAGTTTGCTTGCAGGCCTAGTAGTGTCGTATCAGTGTGTCAATAATCAGCTGTTTGCTTGGAGGCCTAGTAGTGCTGTATAGTATCAGTGTGTTAATAATCAGCTGTAGAATCATGGCAGCCCTGCAGCCCAGCCTGCCTCAGTCTTATCAAAGCCTCAGTCAAAGCCATTTAGACACTCATTTAAATCACTTACCAGCCAATAGCGGCTCACTTTATTACAGTGTTTTGGACAGGCCCTCTTTTGTCAGCTAACGTTTTTTGATAGTCTTGCCGATCACAGCTAATAATGTGTCTGATAAGATACGCTCTCTTTAGTGCCTCTCAGCTCAGTCAAACACGAGAGGGATTTTACCCTCCTAGTCATGTCAATACTATCTTTTGTGAGTAACTGTGTCCAAGTCCAAGTCAACACACCTGAGCACTTCAGTTCAGAGTACCTACAGGGAACTCCTCTACCGCTTCGTGCCGAGGACTGGGTCCCAAATGGCACACCTTTCTCTTTATAGTGCAACTTTTGACCAGAGTTCTATGGGCAGTGGTCAAAAGTAGTGCGATAAATAGGTCATATGGTGCTATTTGGGATGCACCCTATCTCTGCAAGATGTTACCCTCCAACCTCCACCAGAACAACAGGCCAGTCTTTGTACCTGCCGTACCCTACTAATGACGGAGCTCTCAACAAGCCCTCCTGACAGCTTGGTGGGACTTTGAAGAATTCATAACGAAGCGTTGCCTAAGATTAGCACAGGGGCGGGATGGCTTTGAAGAACTGCTCAGGTAGCAAGGCCCTAATTAAACCTGCCCTATTTTAGTTTAGTTAGTACAGCACACTGTACACACAGATGAGAGACGTGTGTGTGTGTGTGTGTGTGTGTGTGTGTGTGTGTGTGTGTGTGTGTGTGTGTGTGTGTGTGTGTGTGTGTGTGTGTGTGTGTGTGTGTGTGTGTGTGTGTGTGTGTGTGCGTGTGTGTGTGTGTGTGTGCGTGTGTGTGTGTGTGTGTGTGTGTGTGTGTGTGTGTGTGTGTGTTAGAGCTGGAACTATAAACCCGAGCCCTATCGATACCGACCAAACCAACAACTTATCATGGATATTTGTCTGATATTGTCAATTACAATAAATTACCTATAGGGCCCTACCAGAGAAATATGAGGTTTGAAATTTAAGAGGTTAGCTAATATTGGTGATTGTTAATGGGACACTTGATAGCTACAATGTTCAAGTAGTAGTAGTAGTATTAAGGGTAATGTAAAAACGAACTGTGGTGAACATTAATGTAAAAAATGTATCGTTAAATGTATCGTTATGTTGATAATTCTGTCCATTTACTGTGATATGGATTTATTTTCCATATCGCCCAGCTCTAGCCCCTAATGTGTGTGTATGTGTGCGCGCTCGTGCGTGCATAAATAGATGTGTGGGCTCATGAATTAATGTGTGTGTTTACATGTATTTGAGTTAGTATATGTGTCCATGTTAGTGGTAGAAGTATGCATATCAATGTCTTTGGGACAAGGGGAATGACCAGGTCAAATCTGCAGCTGCAGGGGCATGATGGGGCAGTGAGTAATAACCACAGTGTATGTGCACCTCAGTGTGACAACAGGTGAGGAGTGAGGAGCAGCCCAGGTGATCCACTGCACTCCCTATGACCCTCCTACAACCATCTCCCTCACCTTCTACCTACCCACCTACAGCCAGCACACCCCTAACCTGGATGTGAGTGTCCACATGTTTGTGTGTGTGATTCAGTATGTGTGTGTGTTACACCCCCCCCCCCAGCCCAACCCTATCAGCACCCTTACAAAACAATGGGGGAATGTTCCGGCCTGTTACCATTCCTCTGTGACTATCTGATGAAGGAGAGGAGGAGATAATCCAAGCCTGGCCTTATCAGTGGCAGGATTCCATTTCCATTTTCAAGCCTTTCTGGGTGATAACAGTCAAGGCCTGATGAATGTGTTGTGATGGCCTGATAGTTGTGGCCTAATGTTGAGTGGAGAGGAGGACAGAATGTGCATCACAAATGGCATCCTATTCCATATGTAGTGCACAACTTTTTACCAGAGTCCTGTGGTCAGTGGTCAAAATAAGGGAATAGGGTGCCATTTAGGACACAGGGCATCTTAAGGAAGGCTAAACGAGAGGAGGGAGAGAGGGAGGAGGGAGAAAGGGAGGAGGAGGAGGCAGTAAGAGGCACAGAGGGGGGAAGAGGAGGGAGGAGGAAGGAGTAAGAGGGGGAGAGGGATGAGAGATGAGGAGGAGGACTGGACAGTAGCTTTCAGCAGGGCCGATAAAAGCTCCTTCCAGGAGATGAGGAGAGGTCTGTGATTAATGTGGATAAGTGGCTGGGGTCAGAGCCAGGCCCTTCGCTGCTGACCGCCCTTAAGAGCGGTCATCTCTAAGGCCATCCATCACCCACGCCTCTTCACACACAGGGCTGGGCAGAGGGAAAGGGATGTCTGTACCCTAAAGAAATCTGAAGGGTACTATAGATACACATGCTCATAGATAGTCCCACTTATATGTACTATATATACATAGCACATAAACTTATACAAACACGTAATCGTTCACACTCCAACATATAAGTACAATTGTTTACCCTTCCACTCAAATACCCACCCATACACACAGACACACACACTCTCAAAGACACACGCGCGCACACACACACACTCACACACACACACACACACACACACACGCGCGCGCGCACAGACACATACACACCTCCTTGAAGACAGGCAGGACAGGTCAAGAGATGGAACTGGACACTGGACACTGGGTGGGTGGCACAAAAGGATCATCACTGACCACTTGAAGAGGACATCTGACCTCCATTCTTCAACCTGCCCGGCCTTGTCCTGTCCCCGTGGCCAGACAGACAGACACCAATGCATTATTAATCAGTCTCTCTTTCACTGCCTCTCCTTTATCAGCACGTTGACAATCACCATAGAGCCATTCCTCATTTATCTGGGCAGAAAGGGCCATTATACGTGACAGGACACAGCATGTGTATACAATAACACTGACAGGGCTTCACCTGACAGAGAAGATCTATTCATTTGAAAGGGTTGGCTGGGTTCTGGCTCTGTCCAAGGTAGCCCCATTAGATCAATGACTACCTGGCTGACTAAAAATACCTTTTGTATAGTTATAGTAGCAGTCATAGCAATAGCAGTGAAAAAGTAGGTCTACTCAGTTGTTTTACAACTCAGTAGCCCCATAGCATATACTTGATTGACTAGTTATCTGTAGTGTTCTTATAATAGAAGTCACAGCAGTAAATGTAGGTCTACTCAGTATTTCACGAGACGTAATAGTGATTGTGGCTAAAAGTACTATAATATTATTCAGTGTTTTTCTCCCTACCAGAGTGCTGATGGTATTTGGGGGTGTTGTTGATATCTGTGTTTTGTTATCCTTGGGGACAACACAGAGGTGGCCCCTCTCCTCACTCTCTCCCTGGAGAGGACACACACCACGGGAGCTCTTTAAAAACACATCATATTAAAACACACACACACACTCTCTTCCCCAGGCCCCTAGCGTTACACTGTAAACAGCTGGCTTGACTGATATTTTATTAATGCTGTTCTTTAATTAGTTTAATTACACACCGACACATCTTTGTGCATATTTTCTCCTGTTTAATAATGAAATAAAAAATCCCAATTGCCATTTATGCATACGTAGAAATCCCTGCCCTCTGGCTTTGAAAGGAGTAATTGTATGGATTTCTGTTGAAGGAGGGCACGCAGCTAACCTACGCTACTCAGTGGTGGTTTGTTTTACCTGTCTTTGTTAAGTTGTCACTCTGTATACAGCTGAAAGCAGGGTGGTGCTATTTGTTACCTTGCCAGGATCATTTACTCACATAACGTGCTGTATTGTTCAATTGTAACATTGTGCTCTATAAAATACTACGTTCATTTGCTGACCTAAGCTGTCTATCCCAGCTGCATGTTTGTAACATTTGCTCTACTTAATGTTTACTTCACAGGATAATGACATAAAAGGGTGTACCGAGTTTGCTCGGACAACATCCATATGTATTTCATCAGACACTTACAGCAGCTATGGGAACAGTAGTGCCATGTTACACCGTGATACACCCTCACCCACATGCCAAGATGCCACCAGATCCACCCAGGAGAGACCAGATTCCTGAAACATAATAACAACACTCCTTAAATGTTCAGGCTTTATTTAGACGCTACAATGAATGGACAGTCAGCAGCAACACTATCTGTCTTCTATGTCTCATCATGCAAGTGTTCTGTCAACATCGTTCCTGTGGTGTGTGTGTGTGTGTGTGTGTGTGTGTGTGTGTGTGTGTGTGTGTGTGTCTGCTCCATTACCATCTGCACCAACCCTGATTTCCAATATGGCCGCCCTACAGGATAGTTAGATTAAGTGGAAATACACGTTGTCAGACACTGATGTTGGGCTGTGATGACAACAAGAGTAAATGAGGTTTCAGAGACCTCATCTAAGTTAAATCAATATGGTGGTTGCTCCTCTTCAGCAGCGGCAGTGAGACAGAAGCTTTCTACCTTATCTGTTTCGTTAAAAAAATCTGAATCATTTGTGGATGACAGAGCGAACAGAGAGCTCCTACTTTTAGTGAAGCTGGAAGATGTCTGTCTCCACTCCTCATTACAGAGTGGTTTTGTCTATAGCGCCATCCATTCCAATTCCTACAAAATAAATATCTGCATGTATCTCCTCTCCTGCCCACCTGGTCAGCAGTATCACTCATTACCACAGACTGCTTTAAAAGTCAATTACAGGCTAAATGACCCGAGAAAGATCTCTCAAGAATGATGTTTCACACACTTTATCGATGGCAATAGCATTACAGCCGATTAGGGGGGTGAATTGTGCTCTTTTTGTAATACAACACAAAGGATTGTAACTGGATCACTGTGGAGCTATTACTAGGGCCGGTCCCTGGACTAGCCTCGCTGCCTGGTGGCTAGACTGTGTGTGTACGTGCATGCAAGCATGTGTGTGTGTGTGTGTGTGTGTGTGTGTGTGTGTGTGTGTGTGTGTGTGTGTGTGTGTGTGTGTGTGTGTGTGTGTGTGTGTGAGTGTGTGTGTGTGTGTGTGTGTGTGTGTGTGTGTGTGTGTGTGTGTGTGTGTGTGTGTGTGTGTGTGTGTGTGTGTGTGTGTGTGTGTGTGCGCGTCTGCCACTGTGTATGTGTGTGGATACGTATGTGCATGTGTGCGTGTGTGTCTCTGCTAGACTGGAAACATCCCAGAATGCCCTTATCTCAGTCCAGTCGACCCAGAGTGGGGCTGGAGTTACACCCTGAGCAGGAGAGTTTGGAATGATAATGTGGTTTCACTAAATAGCCTGACTGAAAGGTCAGCTTCCACAGGGCCTCCTGCAAGACAATATGGGCCCAGCATTGGAAATAGATTGACTATTTATTGAGTGAGGATAAAACCGGGGAACACATAGGCATCTGACACTTGGAATCTGTCCGTTTCTCTTTTTTTAACACAGACAGTGAGAGGGATGCGGAGTGAGGGGCACACAAACACACACACACACACTCCACTGCACTGACTGAGTCAGTAACCAGCCAGCTACATCACTACTGATCCCCATAGCCATCCCCTTAACAGAGTGGTATGTTAAAAAAAATGAGTGCATGGAGCCATGGGAGTCTCATCTCTGAATACGGGCTAGCTGCCTGCCTGCCTGCCCAACAGATACCATGACAATTCAGTGAAACACAAACAGATAACACTCCCTAAGACTAGACTACATTCTGCCCTGGAGGAAAAAAGAAAAAAACAAAGGAAGAACAGCAATAACAAAAAGCTGTCCAATCCCTGCTGTCTTACTAAGCAGTATTAGAGTGCGAGCCAAAGTCAACTCCTTGATTCTTGGAATAAATACAATCAGCTCCAGTAGCATAGCACCATCAATAATTAACAGTAATTAAGACTATGTACACATGCAAAATGAATTATTTAGGTTAGCCTTGATGCATTGACCTGCCCTGGGTGTTATTGGATGTGATCTATCAGGACTGGGGTATAGATCCACAGAGGAAGCACAAGCATGCTGAGGGGGGAGACAGGGGGAGAGAGGGGGTAGATATGGGGGAGAGAAAGGGAGAGAGAGGGGAGAGACAGGGCAAAGAGAGCGTGAAGGAGGGGGTAGAGAGGGGAGAGACCAGAGAGACACCGGGGAGGCAGGGGGGAAAGGGGGAGTCTAGAGACAGGAAGCTAGCAAACAAGACACTGGTTCTGGGTATACAGAGCCTCTCCTACAGTATGTTACCAGTGTATCCTCGCTCATCTCTGCTGATCTAAACCCTTTATCCACACTACAGTAGGTACTCCCTCTCTCTACAGCTTTGGGAATACCAACTCAATAACCAACTTCCTGTGAACATCACCTATCCGGATTATCTACCTTCTCTATTAGCCCCACCTCTCTCTCTCGCTATCTCTCTCTGTCTCTCTCTCTATCCCTCTCTCTCTCTCTCTCTCTCGCTGTCTCTCTCTCTCCCTCTCCTGGCTTTGAAACAACCAAAGTGTGTCAGGCCTCTGGGACCGCCGGCGCTCTTCCAATGGTTCGACATTAATAACAATATCTTTAATACTCGCACATTAGCGACTGCAATAATGAATGTATGAATAATCACCAATGTGAAAAGCATTATCAATAATTGTCTGAATAATGCCCATGCATAATGGATGAGGAGAGTTAGCCCCGAGGCAGAATCTGGCGTCTCTAGCTCTTGTCCAGAACAACACAGAACTCAGGCTTTACATAGTAGTGAGAGTAGCAAGAGGCAGAGCCTGATCAAATGATGGCAACGCACCGCGCTGGCCTAACATCAGCCAGACTGCCTTTCTTCCTGAGGCAGATGGAGGGGGGCAGCTTGATACAGGTGCTACTTTTGATGTGATCCGCCCGTGACGTGCTAACCTGGACCTAGTTTAGTGTTGCTAACAGTGCAGGAAGAGGCTGGGAGTGGGGCTGGGAGGAGAGAGACTGGGAGTAGGCTGGGATTGTGGGAGTCCGTGGCTGGGAGAGTAGGGAGGACACTGGGCATTAGCATTCTACCCACTCCCCTTGCTTCTTCAGGGCTAATAAAGGAGGCCAGGCCTATCCTGGGGCCTGCGCCAGGGCTCTTATCTAGATTAGGGCCCTTATCACACACCACCTGCATGGTGCAAAGGAGCAGCCTAAATGCCATTCATATGTAGATCTAGCCACACCAGGGCCTGGCTGTCACTTCTCATCTCAAATCATCCATTACTGCTCTGGGAGCATAGCTAATGTTGTTGTTGTTGTTGTTGTTGTTGTTTTTGGGGTGTAATGTTGGCCTAATTACATGTTTAATCTTTGCTACAGTACTAATAGTGGTGGTTGGGCAGTGCTAGCTATTAGCACTGGCAGCAGCATTATGGTTCATGGGAAATATCAGGATAGAGGCTAATATTGGTGGAAGCATTAGAATGTATGGCTCCCGAAAAAGGACCTGTAGCGCTTCTACTAAAAATGACATTCTGAGGATCACGACCATGGCCTATGGAGTCCCAATGAAGTCATGATGGAGATGGAGTAATCCCATGATGGGTAATCTCCAGAGATATGACTCCTCCAAGCAAATAAACATGTCCTGCATGATAAGGCTAGTCCTTCCTCCATATGAAATACTTTAACTATGGCTATTGTGACTCCCAACTGTCCCTGTAACTCTAAAATAATGACATGAAAACAACTTCACAAAAGGAGTCCACATACATTTTAAGAGATGCTGTGTCCACCTGAGATCAGAGGAGAAGGATTTTAGGCTTCATGGTCAAGGGAAGGGTAGTAAAGTTGCGGGCCACAGTGAGAGATCAAATTGTCTGTGGGACATTATCTCCCCTGAGACAGTGAGGAATGGGGGAAAGGGAGGCAGGGGGACACCTTAATGAACTAGGGGGAGTTTTTCCCAGCGCTCCCCTGCTCTGCCAAGGCCCTCCCAGATTCCTGCAATCTCTCAGTGTCAACATCTTTCTATGAAGCTGATTCAATTAAGATTAAGTCAGTGGTAGGGGGGAGAGAGTGACAGGGGTCCGTTAGATTTTTGTGATTGTCTTTTTTCTTTGTTTTTCCAGACTCAGGTTACTGCCACGGCTGGCTTGCCACTCTGCTGTAGTAAAGAGAGGAGGCTATGGTGTAGCTTTGTCCACCCAGACGTCTCTATGGACAGGACCCCCGTCGCCAGGCAGCTATTTGAAGTCATGGGGAAATATATCACACACTTTCTTATGATAGATTATGCTGTCCTTTGTGTGTGTGTGTGTGTGTGTGTGTGTGTGTGTGTGTGTGTGTGTGTGTGTGTGTGTGTGTGTGTGCGTGTCTGCGTGTGTGTGTGTGTGTGTGTGTGTGTGTGTGTGTGTGTGTGTGTGTGTGTGTGTGTGTGCGCGTGTGCGTGTCTGTGTGTGCGTGTGTGTGTGTGTGTGTGTGTGTGTGTGTGTGTGTGTGTGTGTGTGTGTGTGTGTGTGTGTGTGTGTGTATACTTGTGTCTACATCTGTGCGTCCACTAACAGACAATTCTAATGATATTAGCAGCAGTCTAATCAGTCTTGCTTGGACATGCTCCACCATGCTGTGAGACTCCACGACCAGGGCAGCAGAACAGGTATTTGTCTCCATTCACTAACTAACCTCTCTCTCCACTGTGCAACAGTATATCAGCCCCTAACAGCCACCAATTATGCATGCTCCAACAATTAAGGACCACTTAATGACAAAACAGAGAGATGAACCTATTCAAACAGCTTAGGAGGGAGGGATCGGGCCTCTCAAAAGCTAGCACAAGAGAGGTCAGGCTGAGGAGGAGTCTGTGGGTTGGAGGCCGAGCTGAGGAGCTGTGAATGAGATAAATAACCTTTACAGCCCTCTTATATACACTATCCATGGTAGTACCACAATGTGTTGACCTCTGACCCTTTATGGCCCGTCGGGTGACCCTCCTCAGTCTGGGTTAACATTACACCCCGCTTTACCCCACAGCTGCAGCTCGTTACAATGCACTATAAAAAAGTTTGCATCCAAACGAGGGGTGCTGAGCAGCCAATAAAAAGGGGTGTAAAGGGGTGAGGGGGCGAGAGAGGAATGGAGGGAGGAGGGGGAGATGAAGAGGAGGAGAATGAAAACAGAAGCATTAAGTCATTATGGTCCATTGTTGGGCTCAAACGCCCACCACACAAGATCTCCGTGAATGGGAAATGGGGCTTAATGACCTGAAAAGCAACTTCAAAGGATGCTTTAGTAGAGGAGAGGGGACAGCCCCACTCCACTGTCACTCTACCTCTTCTTGTTTAGATTGGTAATGTGATGAAAGTCCAACTACCCCCAATAATGCCCCCAAAATACTTCCTATTGAAAAGCTTTTTTCATACCTTAGCTTGTGAAAACTATTCCCGTGTCCTTATTGACATATTATCATAATTCAACTCTAAATACATTTTAAATCCAGGTGTTTTAATTGAGTTTTGTATGTGTGTATGTGCATACTTGCTTCCTCTGTGTGTCTATTCATGAAGGCATGCTACTCCCCTCCCCCCCCCCCCCCCCCCCCCCCTGTGTTACATAGCTACATTACACAGAACAGCTTTTAGTAGACTGTAACTGTTACTGGGGGCAGGTTGGCTTGAGCCACACTCATTTAGCTTGTGTGTGAAATCAGGGATGATAACAATGGCTTCCGCTGCCAGAACGCTCTGTGTCACAGAGTGGGCTGGCACATCTCCGGCCCTGTCTGTCACTCAGAATCACACACACACGCATGCACGCACACATACGAAAACACACATGCAACACACACACAACAACACACACAGCACACACAAACACAGTCTAGCTACTTCAACCATTTAAGCCAGCAGTCTCCATGCCTCACAGAAGCTCAGCCTTAGCAGAAAAGGGCCAAGCACATCTTAGTGTCCATTTAGTTCATGTATTGTCCACATTGCACAAAGCGTGAAAACAAGGTGACCAGTACAGAAGCATCCAGACAGTCAATTCCTGTGCTGGGGTGGGCTGTATTGGATTGGGGGAGATTCAGGGGAAGAATAGAAACACTAAATATGTAGTGTCTAACAGAGGATCAGGAGTCCAATATATACATACGTCACCACTAACATTCATACTACAGGGAGGAACAGACCCAAAGGGCCTCCTCTGTGCTTTAGCCCATCCCCAGGCTATTAGACACACACATAGTAAATGCACACATTCACACCATTATTTTAACCATACAGGTTAAAACATCAAATCAAACACACCCAATCATATACAATTGTGTACACTTCCACTCAAACTTCCACACTTCCACACACACACAGACACAGACGTACGCGCTCACGCACACACACACACACGCACGCACGCACACATGCACACAAAAACACATGCACACATGCATGCACACACACAGATAAACTTCTACACGCTCACGCAGACACACACACACACACACACGCACGCACGCACGCACACGCTCGCACACACATACACACGCACGCACGCATACACACACACACACACACACACACACACACACACACACACTTCCTGCTTGCTAGGGTCCCACATGATACACATCCACCGGTTTACTTTCTTTCAACATTTGCCCAAAAGAGGCCTGCTGCCTTCCTTTCCCTTGATCTCAGGGTAGTTCCTTTAAAACCTGGACTGTTTGATTCGCCCCATTTTCAAAATGGTGAGCAAATGTTTCTTTAAGAAGAGTGTGTGTGTGGGGGGGTGAGTGTGTGTGTGGGAGGGAGTGTGTGTGGGGAGAGTGTGTGTGGGGAGTGTGTGGGGGGAGGAGAGTGTGTGTGGGGGGAGAGTGTGTGTGGGGAGAGTGTGTGTGGGGAGTAGTGTGTGTGTGGGGGGGAGTGTGTTTGAGGGGGGAAGAGTGTGTGTGGGGGGAGAGTGTGTGTGGGGGAGAGAGTGTGTGTGGGGGGGAGTGTGTGTGTGGGGGGGGGGTTTCTGGAGATTGTGTGTGTTGGGGGGAGTGTGTGTGAGGGGGGAGCGTGTGTGCGAGGGGGAGGGTGTGTGTGTGGGGGAGTATGTGTGGTGGGGTGAGAGTGTGTACGGGGGAGTGTGTGTGAGGGGGGGTGTTTGCGAGAAGAGTGTGTTTGGGGGCGGAGAGTGTGTTTGAGCCTGAATATGCTTTGTTTCCTTGTTGTCTGCCATTTCTTGGCACGGCTCGCCGATCCGCCTATCTGGCAAGCGAGGTTCGCTGCTGCCAACCCACAGTAGGTATGAGACGTTTCAAAGAGCTCCTTTGATGTGAACAAAGCAAACCAGTAAAACGGCAATGGGAATAATCAGATATTATGTAGCTTTCATCCCTGGCTTGCCTGGGTTCATTATAAATAGTGAAATGTGGCTTTAGGCTAAGAACCAAGGAGGCACAGTAAGACACCGAGGAAAACTTCATTGAATGAAGCCGAGGTTTTCCCCCTGTAAGGTTTATAATTTTTCATTTCCAGAAACCAATCAGCCACCTATCCTTCCTTCAGATTTGGCATTGATTGTGTGTGCGACGCTGAAACCCTTCCCCCTCCCCTGGCTGATACAGGCTGCTGTATTAAAGAAAAGGGCCTCTTCTCTAATTACATCCTCCCAGTCTAATAGAGGCACCCTGTTAAACAAACAATTGATCCCCACTTAACACATGTACCCACGTTAGTAAAACACAATTTGCCAATTCGCCAAAGGCAACAGAGACAGGGAGAGGGAGTCAGACAGAGAATAGAGAGGGTGAAAGACAGAATAAAAAGAGGGATGGAGAGGGAATAGATAGAGTGAGAGAATAGAGAGAGAAAGAGAGAGAGAGAGAGTAAGAAAGAGAGAGAGTATGGAGGGATGACATTGTGTGTGTGTGTGTGTGTGTGTGTGTGTGTGTGTGTGTGCGTGTGCGTGTGCGTGCGTGCGTGCGATGGAGGTGGGGACAGATAGATGAAGTGGAGAGAGAGGTGGGGTGTCCACATCAATGGGTTGTCTCTAGCTGCCTCGCGGCGACGTGTGGAGCTGACGCCTTCTTTATCAACGCTAATTTGACTGTCTCACAGCCTCCCAGGTAATAAAGACTGCTGGTGCAGATAGGGGCAGGTTGCTTGTGTGTGTGTGTGTGGGGGGGGGGGGGGGGGGGGGAGGAGGGGGGGGGGGTTGAGGGTCTAAACGAGGGGACGAACAGATTGCCTCTTGCCTTTTTGAACTTGGTAGCATGTTGGGAGAACAGGGGGGAACAACAAAAGGTGGTAATGGCTTTATGGAAGACCCATGCTGACAGATAGACCATTATCATCCTGATTAACTGTGGAATGGAGAATAGCTCTGATCACTCAGACCCTGTTTATTTCCAAGGTCTCTTCCCCTTTTCCCCTCAACTGCCTTTAGCTGAATGCAAGGCCAACACACAACCCTGGTCATTCTAGGAACCTCCATTATGTATAGAGCATACTGTAGGTAAAGGAGGAAGGAAGTCATGAAGTGTTTAAACTGTGTGTGTTTTAGCAGGGGTGAACTTGTGTGTGGGTGTGTGTTTTAGTGGGGGGTGTACTCATTTGTGAGAGTGTGCTTTAGCGGAGGTGTACTTGTGTGTGAGTGTGTGTATTATTGGGGTTGCACTCATCTGTGACTGTGTGTTAATGGAGTGGTGTACTTGTGTGTGAGTGTGTGTGTAGTGGGGGGTGTACTCGTGTGTGAGTGTGTGTTTTAGTGGGGGTGGACTTGTGTGTGAGTGTGTGTGTTAGTGGGGGGTGTACTCATCTGTGACTGTGTGTTAATGGGGAGTGTACTTGTGTGTGAGTGTTTGTGTTAATGGGGGGTGTAGTCGTGTGTGTGTGTGTTAGTGAGGGGTGTACTCGTGTGTGAATGTGTGTTTTAGTGGAGGTGTACTTGTGTTTGATTGTGTATTATAGCGGGGATGTACTCGTGTGTGAGTTTGTGTTTTAGCGGGGGTGTACTCGTGTGTGAGTGTGTGTTATAGCGGGGGTGTACTCGTGTGTGAGTGTTTGTTTTAGCAGGGGTGTACTCGTGTGTGAGTGTGTGTTTTAGCGGGGGTGTACTCGTGTGTGAGTTGGTGTTTTTTTTGCAGGGGTGAACTTGTGTGTGGGTGTGTGTTTTAGTGGGGGTGTACTCGTGTGTGAGTGTGTGTTTTAGTGGGGGGTGTACTCGTGTGTGAGTGTGTTAGTGAGGGGTGTACTCGTGTGTGAATGTGTGTTTTAGTGCGGGTGTACTTGTGTGTGTATTATTGGGGGTACACTCATCTGTGACTGTGTGTTAATGGGGTGGTGTACTTGTGTGTGAGTGTGTGTGTAGTGGGGGGTGTACTCGTGTGTGAGTGTGTGTATTAGCCGGGGTGTACTCGTGTGTGTGTGTGTTTTAGTAGGGGGGTACTCATGTGTGAGTGTGTTAGTGAGGGGTGTACTCGTGTGTGAGTGTGTGTTTTAGCGGGGGTGTACTTGTGTGTGAGTGTTTGTGTTAATGGGGGGTGTAGTCGTGTGTGTGTGTGTTAGTGAGGGGTGTACTCGTGTGTGAATGTGTGTTTTAGTGGAGGTGTACTTGTGTTTGATTGTGTATTATAGCGGGGATGTACTCGTGTGTGAGTTTGTGTTTTAGCGGGGGTGTACTTGTGTGTGAGTGTATGTATTAGCGCGGGTGTACTCGTGTGTGAGTGTGTGTATTAGCCGGGGTGTACTCGTGTGTGTGTGTGTGTTTTAGTAGGGGGGTACTCATGTGTGAGTGTGTTAGTGTGGGGTGTACTCGTGTGTGAGTGTGTGTTTTAGCGGGGGTGTACTTGTGTGTGAGTGTATGTTTTAGCGCGGGTGTACTCGTGTGTGAGTGTGTGTATTAGCCGGGGTGTACTCGTGTGTGTGTGTGTTTTAGTAGGGGGGTACTCATGTGTGAGTGTGTTAGTGAGGGGTGTACTCGTGTGTGAGTGTGTGTTTTAACGGGGTGTACTTGTGTGTGAGTGTATGTTTTAGCGCGGGTGTACTTGTGTGTGAGTGTCTGTTTAAGGGGGGTGTACTCGTGTGTGAGTGTGTTAGTGAGGGGTGTACTTGTGTGTGATTGTGTGTGTTATGGGGAATGTACTTCTGTGTGAGTGTGTGTTTTAGCACAGGTTTACTCGTGTGTGTATTTGCAGGGGTGTACTTGTGTGTGAGTGTGTGTTTTAGCGCGGGTGTACTTGTGTGTGAGTGTGTGTTTTAGCGCAGGTGTACTCGTGTGTTAGTGTGTGTATTAGCGGGGGTGTACTCGTGTGTGTGTGTGTGTGTTTTAGTGGGGGTGTACACGTGTGTGAGTGTGTTAGTGAAGGTTGTACTCATTGTGAGTGTGTGTTTTTGCGGGGGTGTACTTGTGTGTGAATGTGTGTTTTAGCGGGGGTGCACTTGTTTTTGAGTGTGTTTTAGTGGCTGTGTACTCGTGTGTGAGTGTGTGTTAGTGGGGGTGTACTTGTGTGTGAGTGTGTGTGTGTGTGTTAGTGGGGAATGTACTCGTGTTTTAGTGTGTGTTTTTGTGGGGGTGTAGTATTGTGTGAGTGTATGTTTTAATGGGGGTGTACTTGTGTGTGAGTGTGTGTGTTAGTGGGGGGTGTACTCGTGTGTGAGTGTGTTTGTGTAAGTGGGGGGTTGTACTCGTGTGTGAGTGTGTGTATTAGTGGGGGTGTACTCGTGTGTGAGTGTGTGTATTAGCGGGGGTGTCTGAGTGTGTGAGTATGTGTTATTGTGGGGGTGTACTCGTGTGTGTGTGTGTTAGTGAGGGGTGTACTCATTTGCGAGTGTGTGTTAGTGAGGGGTGTACTCTTGTGTGTGTTATGGGGGGTGTACTTGTGTGTGAGTGTGTGTATTATTGGGGGGTGTTCTCGTGTGTGAGTATGTGTTTTAGTCGGGGTGTACTCGTGTGTGAGTGTGTGTTTTAGCGCGGGTTTACTCGTGGGGGGTGTACTTGTCTGTGAGTGTGTGTTTTAGTGGGAATTTACTTGTATATGAGTGTGTGTTTTTGTGGTGGTGTACTTGTGTGTGAGTGTGTGTGTTAGTGGGGGGTGTACTTGTGTGTGAGTGTGTGTGTTTGTGTTAGTAGGGGGTGTACTTGAGTGTGTTAGTGAAGGGTGTACTCATTTGTGAGTGTGTGTTTTAGTGGGGGTGTAGTTGTGTGTGAGTGTGTGTTTTAGTGGGGGTGTAGTTGTGTGTGAGTGTGTGTTTTAGTGGGGGTGTACTCGTGTGTGAGTGTGTGTTTTAGTGGGGGTGTACTTGTGTCTGAGTGTGTGTGCTAGAAGGGATGTACTTGTCAGTGAGTGTGTGTTTTAGTGGGGTTGTACTTTTGTGTGAGTGTCTGTGTTAGTGGGGGGTGTACTTGTGTGTGAGTGTGTGTGTGTGTGTTAGCAGGGGGTGTACTTGTGTGTGTAAGTGGGGGGTGTACTCGTGTGTGAGTGTTTAACTGTTTCAGTTTATAAGTGACAGCTGAAGTGTCTACTCCAGTCTGTGTGCATTCCACTGTGGGTGTGTGTTTGTCTGTGTCTCTGTGGTATTTGTCTGTCTGATTAGGTGAGCTCTACTTAGAGGGGGGTAGAGGAAGAGGGTGGGTGTGTACTTGCGTGCGTGTGTGTGCGTGTGTGTGTGTGTGTGTGTGTGTGTGTGTGTGTGTGTGTGTGTGTGTGTGTGTGTGTGTGTGTGTGTGTGTGTGTGTGTGTGTGTGTGTGTGTTGTAAACTTATCATCTCGTGATGACTTTTCACACCGCTCTAAGACAAGTTAAGCCCGCTCTAATTACACCACATCTGTTGCAGCAGAGAGGTATTCTGGTCATGTGGTTTAACAAATACTTTCACATTCATAGTAGTACATACTAATGAGCTAGAGGGCCCAGAGCAACTCACATCTCTCCACAAAGATCAAACACACAGGCAGCCTCACAACAGACCCAGACAGATTCCCTCCCTCCCTGCCTCACAACAGACCCAGGCAGCCTTGCTCTCTCCCAGCCTCACAACTGACCCAGTCAGCCTCCCTCCCTCCCTCCCAGCCTCACAACAGACCCAGGAAGCCTCCCTCCCAGCCTCACAACAGACCCAGGCAGCCTCCCTCCCTCCCAGCCTCACAACAGACCCAGGACGCCTCCCTCCCTCCCAGCCTCACAGCAGACCCAGACACGCAGCCAGGACTCTGCCACAACAACTTGGCTTTGGAAAAAGACCACAAGAGCAAACGATACAAATGAAACGAGGTGAATTATTGCAACAGTTCATGTGGACATTATGTTGCTGGCATGACAACAATCTGTAGGGGTTATCAAGGTAAATCACACACACATGCACACACACGCATGCGGGCACACACACACACGTACATACACAAACTACATACAATGGTTTATCAAGGTAAATCAAATCATCTGTCTTGTGGAATTACTGTCTACAAATAAAGGTTGCCTTACCAACCGTGACTATCAAAATATGTGTGGAAAACTACCATCAATAAGTATCTGTAGAGTTGTAACCGACACAAGGACATCAGGCTGTTGTATAAATGTGATAAGGTTGTGCTTTAATAACCCAGTAAGCTGTGTGTAATGACTGTTGGGGAGACAGGGGATAAAAGGCTTGGCTCTAACTGCAGGAGTTAGTTAAACAGGTGTTGGTAGTAGGAAACCTCCTGGGGAGAGGGACTAGGACTGACACACACACACACACACATGCATGCGCACACACACATACACAGACACACACACACACAGACAGACACACACACAGACACACACACACAGGGGCTGCATGGCAAAGGCTCAGACCGTCGATAACACAGTCACGTGATCCCAGGAAATCTGTGAAGGATTAGCTGTCTGAAATCAAAATGTCACTCAGACAGATATGCATCTGCATCTGCATGTGTATCTACTTAATGGAGGACAATAAGGTTTCCTCTGCATCACCAGAAATGACACAAGTAGAATACAAAGAGTTGGAGACTGATCCCAGTTCACATCCAGTGGCTGGACACCAGTGGGTTTTATTAAACAAATTACCCAAAATGGCCTCAAATTGTTTTCCTGCACTGTTTATCTTAGGGATTTAGTAAATTGCCGGTACTGGCTCTTTTGAGCTAGGCACGACTGTTAGTGATACATGACTTTAGCATATGGTTCACTGCAATAGAGGAGCTTTAGTTTAGCTTGTGGTTTCTGACAGTCAACCTCAGCTGGGTATAAGGATCTGTTTTCCATAGCAGAGACATTCCAAAAAGTCATTATGTGATGTATCAAAAAAGAAAAACACAAGATGGGGGCACACACACACACACACACACACACACTTCCTGTCTGTATCCGTCTGTATCCCCTGTCTTCAACACAGTGATTCTTCACCCTCTGCAGTCAAGTGGCATACCCCCTAAAGATACAATACATCCTTATTGGCCAGCCACTCTATTAGTGACACGAGGTCACACTATGAAAGTATGAAACTTATGAAGGCTCACCCCACTGCTCCAATATGCAGAGAAAGAACAAAAAAGATGTTGTGTCCTCCGTGTATGATTATATCTCCTACCTTCATCCTCCCGTTGCTGACCCAAGGGCCACTCTTTTATTGGCATCAGATGCTGCCTGCCTCACAATGTACAAAAGAGACCATTATTCAGAGCCAATATAAAAGCTGCCCTTCACATGCATGCAACATTACACACACACACACAAGGATGGACGCGTACACACACATACGGATGGACGCACGCACACACACACACACAGACACACACACGCACGTTCACATGAAATACGAACACAGAAAACAATGTGTTGTCTCTGTATGTGTGTAGAGTATTCAGTACAAACACGAGTACATCCCCCACTAACACACACACACACACTCACACACAAACAATCAGTTTTCTTATACCATCACTCTCATGTTGATCACATGTAGGAAACAAGATGGGCAAATAATGCTGATACTTCCATGTCAGCGCATGGAGTTTATGTGTGCCTGGTTGTGTGTGTGTGTGTGTGTGTGTGCGTGCGTGTGTGTGCGTGTGTGTGTGTGTGTGTGTGTGCGAGTGCGTCTGTGTGTGAGTGAGTGAGTGCCCACGTGCGTGCGTGCGTGTGCGTGTGTGTGTGTGTGTGTGTGCGTGTGCGTCTGTGTGTGAGTGAGTGAGTGCCCACGTGCGTGCGTGCGTGCATGCGTGCTTGTGTGCGTGTAAGTGTCAACGTGCGTGTGTGTGTATAATAATAATAATTTGGTGGGTGCTTATATTTTTCCTATTTCACACATGTGCAATTGTGTATTATATGCATATGTGAATTGTAAATATATACACTGTACATATACACAGCAACCCTGGAGTAATTAGGGTTATGTGCCTTGCTCAAGGGCACATCGACAGACGTTTTACCTTGTCTGCTCGGGGATTCAAACTAGCTACCTTTCGGTTACTGGACCAATGCTCTAGCCACTAGACTGCCGCCCATTAAGTATGGGTGTATCTGTGTGCCCGTGTGCATGTGTGTGTGTGAGTAAGAGTGAGAGTCGGGGGTTAGTACAGCTATCAAATACTCTTTAAAGCTTGATTTCCCAGGGGAAATGACAGAGGTCATCTATTCGGCGATGGGATGAAAACAACATTTGCATCTGATTGGTCACACCCACGACATTAAAGTTTTAGCCAGACAAAAACATGTCAAAGAAATTTACATGGGAGCTCTGACAACCCTACAGAGTCGGGGACACAGCCCATTGCCACATCCAATTACAGAGGCTACTTTTATTGTGTGTGGACTTCCCATTTCCCATTCGCAATAAAAACATAACAGGGAGGAGATATTTTTCTTTGTCACTCGCATTATCTCCCTCTCCATCCGTTGAGTGTGTATCAAGCTGCCAATCAGAATTAGGGAGGCATATGGCTAGCCAGGCCTGAGATGATGATTCGCCTGACTCAGCCCCCATGCATGGATTTAAATAATAAAAGAGAGATTTCTACTCCTCTGAAGGCCCTGAGCACCGTGCCAATAAGAGAGCAGGGAAATGGGGAAATGGCTGTGTGTTGAGAAATAACTGCAAATGGAGGGTATAATGAACACGTTTAATATTTCATTTCTTCTGGATGGAAAGATCTATAGTGGGTGGCTTTTTTTTCACTCTCCCTCGTTCTCCTGCACCATTTGGTAGAATTAGACTCTTTTTGGCCCTAGAAACCATGAAAGAATTACATCCAGCATCTGCTGATGTGAGCAAGAGAGAGAGAGAGACAGTCTGACAGCATAAAGACGGTAATCATTTACAATTACACATTGCCAAATCCCTCATCTATATCCGTTCCTCCCTCTCATCTTCCTCAGATCAAGAGCTCAAATGAAACAGGGTAGAGTAGAGTCGGGAGGCTGGAGGCTGGGGCTGGAGGCTGGAGGTTGGTGGCTGGGGTTGGGTCTGGTGGCTGGGGCTGGAGGCTGGCGGTTGAAGGCTGGAAGCTGGTGGCGGTAGGCTGGTGGCTGGAGGCTGGAGGCTGAAGACTGATTGCTGGTGGCTGGAGGCTGGAGGCAGGGGTTGGAGGCTGGTGGCTGGAGTCTGGTGGCTGAAGGCTGGGGCTGGATGCTGGAGTATGGAGGCTGATGGATGAAGGCTGGAGGCTGGGGCTAGATGCAGGTGGCTGGAGGCTGGGGCTGGATGCTGAAGTATGGAGGCTGGAGGCCCTCCCTGCTCATCTGATAGGTGGGCAGTGCTTCATCCCTATTCACACTGTGCATTATATTACATTTACCTTTGGGAACGCAGTATTTTGCAATCAGAGAAAAATACAGTCACAAAAAAGATATTAGCATCCATTGACAATGAACACATCAGGATAGAGATAGGTCAGAAACTGTACTGTAGTTTAAGTGAAACCTTATAATAAGATACAAATATGTTTCCTTTGTCCTATGACTAAGAAAAATCATCCAATGTGTGGTTTGTCTGTGTGATTGTGTTTATTTGAATCTAAGTAGTGTAAAAACCTCACCATAACATTATCCTCCTATTACTGGAACCTGCAGTCTTTTGAGGTTTCAGAATGTAGATTTGGTTTTGCCTCGTCTTAAATGTTTCAAGAACAGAACCTTTTTGTACGACGAATAAGAAATGGCCACAAATAATGTGTCCTAAGTGATACAGTAGGTTTGGACTGTTTATCTTGCATTTGTTTAACTTTTGAAACATTTGAAATAGCACTAGAACTGAGCAGCGATTTCAAGGGGCTTTAGAAAGACAATACGCTTTGTTTATACGGATGCGTAATTGCATATGATAGCTCTCTGCCTCACATGAATATTCAGTTAAAATACTACAGCCTCAAGTCAAAAACACAGTCAGTCTATTGAGGACAGCACTCTGAAATCCAGCCCTCATAAGACAATGGGAGCGAAGCCAATCCCTGGCCCTTTCTAAGAACAGGGCCAGAGTATCTTGTTCTATGCGATACTCAGCTTGTTTGACTTTGCACAAAGTATTAGGCCCATTTGCCAAGAACGGAGTGACATATTATTTTAGCCAGGGAGCCAATGGAAGGGCTTCTTGTTGGGGTCACATGACATGAGTTTATTAGATAAACCCCCAACCAAGCAGTGTTCATCCCAATCCCCTTTAAGGCCCATTATGCAGGACACAAACCCAGTGTCTTTGAAGATTAACACTTTAAAACCCATTGGGAAGTTGTAAATCTCCGTGCTGGGTTCTTTCAGGGTTACCAGGGAGAGAGAGCCTCTGCCACGCTGTGGGAAACAACCACCTTTATCAATAATAAATATCGCTCGGCTGCTAAACTCTCTTCAACTAGCTTTAGCATCTGTCCATAACTGCCTTAAGACCACGCTAATGAAGCCGTCAGAGCAGAGGTATCCCAAACATTAATTGCCTAACATGAATAATAATTATGGTCATGGAAATAAGCCTAATAAAGTGTGCCAACAGCATAGTATATCCAGTACATGGATTAGCATTGATTCGTTAGGTAAGACATCGTAAAATAAATAGGCTGCAAGGAGTTATTTTCTTATAAACCTTCTTCAAAGGAAGCACCATCAGACTACATTATGGAGGAACAAGGTCAAGTACAGACCATTAATTCAAACTGCTCCTAACACACACTCAGTACTGAGACCAATACACTTCAGCAGTTAAACATTTATTTTCATATGTCCTGGATTTGTGTGGTGTTAGTGATGATTACTGGATTCCTCTTTTTTCTGCCTAGGAGTCATGCTGTATTCATGTCAGCATTTCAAATAAATGTGTGTATTCATTTCATTTATTATAGGTAAAAAAAACAAGAGGCAAAACAAAACGGGTGAACTATACTACAAAATCTTCAATTGTACTCAACTTGCAGAGAGGGGGGGGGGGGGTCTCAGGAGAAGACTGTAGACTTTACATTACTCTTCTTTTCAAGTGCTTATCAAAGCGTTTATGAGATGAGCACAGTGAAATGAATAAAACCATGCCCTTTCATTTGGAATTGATTTGGCATAATGGTTGGGTAATTAGAGCGATGAGCGTGCAGACACAATGCTGCTTGTCTGTCTAGGAACAGGAACATGTACAGTAGCTGTGTGTGTATCCAGCGCGGCCTGTGGTCTGTAGCCCCCATGGAGGGCCCTGACCAGGTTAGTCTATTTTGTTTACATGGTACTTCTTGTGGGTTATACTACAAATCTGGATCAAGGAGTTAGCCAGCTAACTAGCCTAAATATTCTGATATAACTTCAAATGGGCATGGTCCGATTGATTTAACAAACAAAAACACATAACCAAGTTTAGATATTTTAATATACCAGAAAATCTATAGTTATTTCCATTTGCTTTTCAAAGTTAGCTGGCTAACTCATTGATTCTACTTTGTACCGCTGGTCTGTGGGCAGCTAGTGAGTCTAAAGGAATGATGTATTTGTACAGAGGATTTACCCCAGTGTTTCACCATGACCGTGCCTCACTGGGCCATGGCTCCGGCAGAGACATGCTCTAACTTGGTGCCAAGCCCAGGCCCTCAGTACTTTTTCATCTGCATTTACATAACAATGGCTAACTGTGAACTTTATACAGCCGTTTTTTTATCTCAATATCAAATTATTTCTGGGTAACAGTTAAGTACCTAACTGTACCTTACTTTCAATCCAAATGGTCAAAAAGAAACATAAATATTAATAGCTTCTTAGCAAGAACAATTTCTCAAGCAAGAAATTAGCTAGGACTGTCTGGGAGTGGTCTAAGTGGGAAAACTGAAGCTATCTGTATTTTGGCAGAGAGGTTTGAAGTTCTCTTTCTTATTGGTCTATTAACTAATTTATCGCCTGGTGATGTCACCAGGCAGACCAAAACTCTATCCCACCAAAACAGACAGAAATTTCAGGCGGTCTTTTTGAACAGCTCTTACACTATTATCATAATTTTCACAATTTCACAGTATTATTCTAATCTCATAGTGTGGAAATAAAAAAATAAAAAAATAAATTTAAAAAAAGAAACAGCCCTTTTTCAGGATCCTGTCTTTCAAAGATAATTCGTAAAAATCCAAATAACTTCACAGATCTTCATTGTAAAGGGTTTAAACAGTGTTTCCCATGCTTGTTCAATGAACCATAAACAATTCATGAACATGCACATGTGGAACGGTCGTTAAGACACCAACAGCTTACAGACAGTAGGCAATTAAGGTCACTGTTATGAAAACTTAGGACACTAAAGAGGCCTTTTTACTGACCCTGAAAAACACCAAAACAAAGATACCCAGGGTCCCTGCCCATCTGCGTGAACGTGCCTTAGGCATGCTGCAAGGAGGCATGGGGACTGCAGATGTGGCCAGGGCAATAAATTGCAATGTCTGTACTGTGAGACACCTAAGACAGCGCTACATCGAGACAGGATGGACAGCTGATCGTCCTCGCAGTGGTAGACCACATGTAACAACACTTGCACAGGGTCGGTACATCTGAGCATCACACCTGCGGGACAGGTACAGGATGGCAACAACAACTGCCCAAGTTACACCAGGAATGCACAGTCACTCCATCAGTGCCCGCAATAGGCTGAGAGAAGCTGGACTGGGGGCTTGTTGGCCTGTTGTAAGGCAGGTCCTCACCAGACGTCACCGGCAACAACGGGCACAAACCCACCATCGCTGGACCAGGCAGGACTGGCAAAAAGTGCTTTTCACTGCCGAGTCGCGGTTTTGACTCACCAGGGGTGATGGTCGGATTTGTGTTTATTGTCGAAGGAATGAGCGTTACACCAGGGCCTGTACTCTGGAGAGGGATCGATTTGGAGGCGGAGGGTCCGTCATGGTCTGGGGCGGTGTGTCACAGCATTATCGGACTGAGCTTGTCATTGCAGGCAATCTCAATGCTGTGCGTTACAGGGAAGACATCCTCCTCCCTCATGTGGCACCCTTCCTGCAGGCACATCCTGACATGACCCTACAGCATGACAATGCCACCAGCCATGCTGCTCGTTCTGTGCGTGATTTCCTGCCAGCGAAGAGCCAGGATCTCAATCCCATTGAGCACGTCTGGGACCTGTTGGATCAGAGGGTGAGGGCTAGGGCCATTCCCCCCAGAAATGTCTGGGAACTTGCAAGTGCCTTGGTGGAAGAGTGGAGTAACATCTCACAGCAAGAACTAGCAAATCTGGTGCAGTCCATGAGGAGGAGATGCACTGCAGTACTTATTAATGCACCAGATACTGACTGTTACTTTTGATTTTGACCTCTCCCCTTTGTTCAGGGACACATTACTCAATTTATGTTAGTCACATGTCTGTGGAACTTGTTCAGTTTATGTCTCAGTTGCTGAATCTTGTGATGTTCATACAAATATTTCAGTTTGCTGAAAATAAATGCAGTTGACAGTGAGAGGACATTTCTTTTTTTGCTGAGTTTATAAAACACAGGTCATTTTTGACTGCACTAGGCCTTTAATACCTTCTCACAAAGCAACAGTCTTGAATGATGCAGAGGTCGTTGATTCTGCCTGCCCCAAGTCTTTATTGTCTCTCCTGATGGAAACACAATGACACTAGGAGAGCTACATGAACATGAAACACTGGTGCCCACCCTGGTGTGGAGCTAAATGGAAGTGGAAAAGCAGCAGAGAGTGTTAGTTATAAAGACGAGTGGAATCCAGAACTCCTTAATCTGAGCAAGCATCTGGCAGGTTAGGAGAGAGGAAGAGAGGAGGAAAGGGAAGAAGGAGAGGAGGAGAGTGAGAGTCAGGTGTCAGCCTGCTCATCCCCTGTTAGTGGAGATTCTGGGAGAGCTGTGCTCCTCTCCTTAATCTCATTGTCAAGAGTGAGCAGTTAGTGGGCTGGCATCAAGGCATCAGAGGTGTCTCAGTTGCGTGGAGATTGTGTGAGGTAGAGCCACCACCCCCCACCTCCACTATCCTATCCTTGTTGTGTCTCTCTGTGATCTAGCAGTCATGTATGTGATTGGATTTTGGCTTAACAAAAACCTGAAATTACACACCTATTGTGCCCAGGCTAAGCCCGCTTTCACAGCGATAGAAGCAGGCTCGGCACGGCTCTCTTGGCTGCTGACATTTGGGATCCCGCCCCTTGTCCCTTCCAGGTTGTTGAAGGGAAGGGATAATAGGATTAGAAGGGAAGGGGGCTCTGGGAAGCATCGATTGCCACATTTGGTGGGCTGGTTAGAAAGGGGTCTGACGCGGGTCGCAGGGTACAGGATCAGTCATACCCGGGTGAGAGGTGGCACCTTGGCACTGCCAGGGCAGGAGGGTACAAGGGGGCACAGGGGGAAGGGAATTAGGGCCTTTATTGAGAGCCTGACACTGGACCATCTGTGACACTCCCCTCAGGCTATGCTTATGCTCATCACAGAGATTCTGATAACACTGAGTGTGACTAACATGCCATACAAATCTCCACATCCCAGGCATACAGAGAGAGAGAGGGGTGCAATGAGGAGCCTCTGTCTCTCACACATACACACAACTCTCAGCAGTGGGGTGGAACAGGGAACAGGATCTGATGTGGGGGGGGAAGACAGACAGCCAGGGTAATGATGGGGTGAGACTGTGTATGTCAAGTATATGTAATTAAATGAGAAACTGACAGTGGATGAGCCAAACATGCACTGGAGGGGGTCAAAGGTAAAGGGGAGGAGCTCAGTGGCATAATGCTAAGTTTTAATGACACAGGCCATATCTGTTACAGAGGACTGACTGCAGTAGGTCGATTTGACCCCCCATATATATAGTCCCTGTTTAGAGGAGTATGTCTATGTGTGTGTGAGAAGGGGGAGGTTTAAATAGAGAGGGACAATGTATCATGGAACACATTCCACACTGCATGTCACCTGAGATTGGCAGTTGGACAAAGTTAAGAGAGAGTACAACTCCTCTACCACTAACTAGTTGACTGAACCATGCTTTAATGTGCTCCCTCGCTCCCTCTATTCTTCTCCTTCTTCTCCCTCGCTCCATACCTCCCCTGTCCCCCAGCTGCCATAAGAACATCAATGTGAAGCTCAGGAAATGATAGCTGACCCTGCATGACCTATCCTTCCCTCCTATTCACTCAGACTGTTAACACCTTAACAGGGCAGGCCCCGCTCTCTCACCAGACAGAACATATGAGGGAGGGAGGGAGGGAGGGAGGGTGTGTCTGCGAGCATGCATGCGTGATTATGTGCACGTGTGCATGTCTGTGTGTGCATGTATATGTGTTGTACCCGTTCAACACATACCCCCCTTGGGGCGTCCTCCTCTCTCCTTGTTCATTTAACAGCCTGGACCCCCAACCTCAGTAACGAGACAAACATACTGACCATCCTCCCCTCCTCCTCCCCTCTTCTCCTCTCAGTGATGTTTCTCCCTCCCTCCCTCCCTCCTGTTCAGTCCTACTCCTCATTATGAAGACACAATGGGAAGCGGCGGCTGCCTCAGCCAATACCACTAAATATAAATAATGCAAGGTCAATGTCCTTTCTCTCTTTTCTTCCCCCATTCCAAGAGGACAGGGGCAGGCCTGAGCCCTGACATACACACACACATACACACACACACACACACACACACACACACACACACACACACACACACACACACACACACACACACGCACACACACACACACACCTCTTTTCCACCGTAACGGCAACTGAGGTGCCTCTGCTGTTTCTGGAAATAAGAAGAGATGGAATAAAAACACTGAGTCTCCCTCCCTCCCTCCCCAGAGCCAGAGGGACAGCTTAGTCTTATCAGCCTCAACCTGCTTATTAGATCCTCCAGGACACGCTACGCTCCTCACTTTACAACAACCTCCTTTTTCCTCTCCCTCTGTCTCTCTATCTCAGCCAGGCCTAATGCCTAATGCCACATCACACTTCGGTGAGGAGGAGGCGTCTTTCACCCAGACAGGTGCAGACAGGAGGTTGAAACTGTTCCTCTATTCTGAGACCTGAATCTAATGTGATGCTACTCTCTCACCAACAGACTGTGGGCTGGTCACAAACATCTGCCCATACTAGAATTTACAGTAGAGGTAATGACAGTAATTTTTAACAAACCCTGTAGTATTAGAAATCCTTGAACAACATCCACTACAGGTGGACATGTACGGTGCCTTCAGACAGTATTCATACCCTTTGAATTATTCCAAATGTTGTTGTGTTACAGCATGAATTTAAAATAGATTAAATATATATTGTTTTTCTCTCAGCCATCTACACACAATACCCCATAATGACAAAATGAAAACATGTTTTTAGAAATGTTATCACATTTATTGAAAATGAAACACAGAAATATCTCATATACATAAGTATTTACACCTCTGAGTCCATACAAGTTATGATCATATTTGGCAGCGATTATAGCTGTGAGTCTTTCTGAGTAGGTCTCCAAGAGCTGTGAGTCTTTCTGAGTAAGTCTCTAAGAGCTGTGAGTCTTTCTGAGTAAGTCTCTAAGAGCTGTGAGTCTTTCTGAGTAAGTCTCTAAGAGCTGTGAGTCTTTCTGAGTAAGTCTCTAAGAGCTGTGAGTCTTTCTGAGTAAGTCTCTAAGAGCTGTGAGTCTTTCTGAGAGTCTCTAAGAGCTGTGAGTCTTTCTGAGTAAGTCTCTAAGAGCTGTGAGTCTTTCTGAGTAAGTCTCTAAGAGCTGTGAGTCTTTCTGAGAGTCTCTAAGAGCTGTGAGTCTTTCTGAGTAAGTCTCTACGAGTTGTGAGTCTTTCTGAGTAAGTCTCTAAGAGCTGTGAGTCTTTCTGAGTAAGTCTCTAAGAAATGTGTCTTTCTGAGTAAGTCTCTAAGAGCTGTGAGTCTTTCTGAGAGTCTCTAAGAGCTGTGAGTCTTTCTGAGTAAGTCTCTAAGAGTTGTGAGTCTTTCTGAGTAAGTCTCTAAGAGCTGTGAGTCTTTCTGAGTAAGTCTCTAAGAAATGTGTCTTTCTGAGTAAGTCTCTAAGAGCTGTGAGTCTTTCAGAGTAAGTCTCTAAGAGCTGTGAGTCTTTCTGAGTAAGTCTCTAAGAGCTGTGAGTTTTTCTGAGTAAGTCTCTAAGAGCTGTGAGTCTTTCTGAGTAAGTCTCTAAGAATTTTAGGCCCACGTGGATTGTACAATATTTGCCCATTATTATTTCAAAAAAATCTCAAGCTTTGTCAAGTTGATTCCTGATCATTGCTAGACAGCCGTTTTGAAGTCTTACCATAGATTTTGAAGCCGATTTAAGTCAAAACTGTAACTAGGTGACTCGGGAATATTAAATGTCAGCTTAGTAAGCAACTCCAGTGTATATTTGGCCTTGTGTTTAAGGATATTGTCCTGCTAAAAGGTGAATTTGTCTCCCAGCATCTGTTGGAAAGCAGACTGAACCAGGTTTTCCTCTAGGATTTTGCATGTGCTTAGCTGTATTCTTTGCTAATAACAAGCATTCACATAACATGATGCAGCCACCACCATGCTTGAAAATAAGAAGAGCGGTACTCAGTGATGTGTTGTGTTGGATTTTCCCCAAACAGCGCTTTGTATTCAGGACATAAAGTTAATTTCTTTGCCATATTTTTGCAGTTTTACTTTAGTGCCTTATTGCAAACAGGGTGGATGTTTTGGAATATTTTTATTCTGTACAGGCATCCTTCTTTTCACTTAGGTTAGCATTGTGGAGTAACTGCAATGTTGATCCATCCTCAGTTGTCTCCTATCACAGTCATTAAACTCTGTAACTGTGAAATCCCTGAGCGGTTTCTTTCCTCTCCGGCAACTGAGCTAGGAAGTATGCCTGTATCATTGTAGTGACTGGGTGTATTGATACACAGTGTAATGAATAACTTCACCATGCTCAAAGGGATATTCAATGTCTGATTTATTTTATTTGACCCATCTACAAATAAGTGCCCTTGTTAGAGAGGCATTTGAAAATCTCCCTGGTCTTGTGGTTGAATCTGTGTTTGTAATTCACTGCTCGACTGAGGAAACTTACAGATAATTGTATGTGTACAGAGATAAGGTAGTCGTTAAACAATTCTGAAAAACACTATTATTGCACACAGAGTGAGTTCATGCAACTTATTATGTGACGTGTTACGCACATTTTCACTCCTGAACTTATTTAGGCTTTCCATAACAAAGTGGTTGAATACTTATTGACTCAAGACATTTCAGCTTTTCATTTTTTATTAATTTGTAAACATTTCTAAAAATATAATTCCACTTTGACGTTATGGGTATTGTGTGTAGGCTAGTGACACAAAATCTCAATGTAATCCATTTTAAATTCAGGCTGTAACACAACAAAATGTGGAATAAGTCAAGGGGTGTAAATACTTTCTGAAGTTATTGTACATGCACCATCAGAGAGCCAGTCATTTCCTGGTGGCCCTATCTGAGGGATAACCTGTGGGAGGGAGGAGGGAGCTAGGCAGCCAGCCTGGTGCTGCTGGGGGAGGAGATGGGAGATGGAAGGAAAAGTCAGGGCATGGTCTCCCAGCAGATCTCCTCCTCCTCCCCCTGATGCAGGTCAAAGACAGGCCCGGCCAGGAGGCTCTGCCTGGCCCTCAACCATCTGCCACAACCCCAGGAGCTGCCAGGACCCCCCCCCCCACACACACACACACACACACACAGCCTCAGAGCTTAGCTTATCCCCCCAGCTCCATGCAGCCCAGCGCCCAGTCTTGGAGAAGAGAAAAACAGCCTGTCATTTACAGTGCATGCGTGTGCATACTACCATCACACATGCCAGTCATCCTGACATTACTCGTTTAATAATTAGTTGGGTGGTTATATTTGTCCTTTTTCACACAAGTAAAAGTATGTATTATACACAAGTGTGAATTGGAAATGTATTTTTGCATATCCCAACTTCCCTGAGACACCCTCAGAGAGTGGGGTCACAGCCAGGGTCTGCTATTATCAACAGCTGACCCTGGAGCAATTAGGGTTAAGTGTCTTGCTCAAGAGCACATCGAAGTGAAATATTATAGTATCACTGTAGCTGCAGTTTCATGGCCAAGTTTGAGGACTGTTTACAGGGCCTATGCCATCCAAAGAGAGGAGGTAGGAGTAGAGAGGAGGGGGTAGGAGGGTGGTTAGGGTAACCCTGGGCCACAGGCGTCCCTCCCATCCCATCCCACTGCCTGCCCTGGGCTCGGGGGGGGGGGGGGGGCAGTGGATGCCAGACCACCATGTGGCGTCTTAAGATAGCCTCTCTGGGGCAGCAACACAGAGGTATCATATCTCTGAGATTACTACCAGGACAAGATCCCAATAAAGGACACTGATTTACACCAACGCAAAGGGTTCCTGACTATGCACACAGATTCACACACACACACAGGCTATCCCATTAGTTAAGATCCATCATATCCTCCTGATGAAGTCACCAGGGAACTCCCTCGGTAAGTCTCTCTGTAAATACAAACATGTATATTTAGGAGTGTAGCCATGCGAGAGGGATCCAGTTACTTAGGGGAGACGGGAGACTCAGGGTTTAAAATTAAAAGCTCTTAGTGGAAGTTTCATCAGTGGAGTGACACCCTAGCCCTCCGAGAGCCGTCAACGAGCGTCAGAGGCAAATTCCACGGATCCCTGCCACGTCCTCACCAATTCTCACTGCCGTGCCGGAGGCGTCTCAACGTCTGTCACTAAGATGCCACGGAACAGGGATGGCAATGCATTATGGGAACGGTATCAGTGTCAATTTCTGTGTCCCAAATGTCATTCTATTCCCTATATAGTGCACTACTTTTGACCAGAAAGTAGTGCACTATATAGGGAATAGGGTGTCATTTGGGACATAACCCGTGTCTGCCCACATACTAATGGTGCTAACAATATGTCAATAACCTTACAGTCTTTATACTGAGGTCCTCGTAGTGAGGGGTCTTGGAGTGTTGTCAAGTGGAGACCTTTTATTATAATCTGACTAATTCTATATTATTAGCACACTGGTCAGACTAATAGTCAACTGTGTTTAAAACAGGTGAGAGTAAGATGAGTGAGTAAGGTTGTTTGTGAAGTGTAAATGAAGAACAGAAGAGCATTATGAATGGTGTGAGAGTGATCCACTCTCCAGTGGGCTTTATCCCTATTGATCAGGGAACCACCGCCACACCTAGGGTGAGTACAGATAACACTTTCATTCAACAACACACACAGCATTAACCAGGTCTAAGTGTGATAAAGTCACACCATCAGATAGCGTTAAAAGGGCAGCTAATGAGGCCAATTAGGACTCATCAAGTCCTGCTCTTCTCCTCTGAGGTGCCAACAAACACCCAAAACCCCAATCCACAGACTGATCACTGATACATCAGGAGGTGCCACCAATACAAAATGGACAACAACATGGTACCTGATGACAGAACAGGCTAGAGGAGACACTCCTTCACTAGAGGCCACTAGACTTCAGGAAGTGGAGGGTGATAAATAGGCAAAGAGCCACTGATTCTAACCTCTAATCACTGACATTTGACCTCTAAAACTTATCTAGTGGACTTTATTGTCCCTGTATCCAAGAGCCACACATGGGGGGGTTAGGTCTAAGGACTAAGTGAATCAGGCCAGGGCAGGTTCAGGCTGGGGGCTGGAAGCTGAGGGCCAGCAGTGAGCTCCATGGCCCCTGAATGGTCTCCAGTTCCCTGTGCTACCTTCTGGCTGTTCCTTAATGACACCTGTAGCCCTGATGAGTTGGCCCCTGAACAGCCATAAATAAGGGCCGGGACATGTGATCGCGAGATATGGTTCTCTGCCTGTCACAACTTTCACCGCAAACTGAGCACCTGATACATCCCCAGCACCCAGAGGTAAGGACCAGCATATTTCTCCCCTGCATTGGAAATCAATGAGCAGCAAATGATTTATGTAAAATATACTCTGTGTTGAATTACTGTCGGTGGAGGCCGGGGTATACAGGAACATGAACGCACAAATCATACACCAATGCAGGATGCAGACGGACGGGGACCAGGGAGGTGTGTGTGTGTGTGTGTGTGTGTGTGTGTGTGTGTGTGTGTGTGTGTGTGTGTGTGTGTGTGTGTGTGTGTGTGTGTGTGTGTGTGTGTGTGTGTGTGTGTGTGTGTGTAAGCAATGACTTTCATAAGAGCCATTCACAACTTAATTTCCTCTTCTTGGGACGATAACAGAGCAGAAAAATAACTTTTTGTTATAACTGCTTCAATGTTCTTTTGTTTTCCAGTTTAATCTATTTCCAGAATCTCCAGTGCTCCCTGAGTGCCTTAAAATGTGAGTTGTGTTTCCCTGTTGACCCACTTAGCTGCTATTGATATTGGTATTGATTCTATCCGTTCTTACTGTCACAACACAGGGTAACGATGAGAAAGGATGAGTTGAGCTTTATTGTCTCTGAAAATAATCAGAGAGGCAACAGTATCATAGCTAGTCATTCACTGAGAGAACTGATACAGGGCCATCTATCTGGAAAGAAGATATCAACAGAGAGAAACAATCCAAAAAGCAATGTTCCAAAGACCAGGTTTGTATTCAGTATGGCAAAACGTTTTGCAACAGATAGCAAAAGTATCTGTCCCTGTTTCACTGTGTTTTCCACCCACTGAACATGACCCAGAGCACAACTCCCGGTGGACGCTAGGAGAATGTGGAAGAGAAGAGAGGAGAGGAGCGTGTGTTGGGGGCTGATGGCAGGGTGTCTGGGGTCCTGTAGGGCTGCTTATTTACGACAGGCAGGGCGTAGGACTCCCACTCCCTCTGATCAGGGCTCCCAGGGCTGTCCCTCTGTTATTCTCCCCCCTCTGTGAAGCTTCCAGGCTTGGAACTGACAGAGCCATCCTTGACCTCCCTCCCCCAGCCAACCGCCTCGCTGGCTCACTTACAACAACATTTGTCATGTTCCCACATTATAAATCATTCCAGACAAAGTGAGTCTGATAACTGTAGCATTTCTGGAGGATGGTGCTCCTCTCTGATCTCCCTGCCAGACAGCCCACAGGCCACATAGACCACCAGGCCTGTCCTGTCCACCCATTGACCCAGGAGGTTACCCCTGGAGGTTAGCCCTTAGCTTTAGCCCTAGCCATGGTTTTCGACTTACCATTAGTCTAGCCACTAGCATTAGCCAACAGCTACAGCATTAGGCTAGCTGATAGCATTACCCAACAGCTATAGCATTTGGCTAGCCACTAGCATTAGCCAACAGCTACAGCATTAGGCTAGCTGATAGCATTACCCAACAGCTATAGTATTAGGCTAGCCACTAGCATTAGCCAGCAGCTATAGCATTAGGCTAGCCACTAACAAATCTAAAACCCCTTTCTCACAGTGTAAAGGCTGCAGCTACTGAACTGAGGGGCCCTCATGGGCCTTGGGGCCACTCATACACAGCAGCTCCACAAATATCATTTTCAATTTCCCATAGTCATTCAACACCTAAACAAAGTGGTGGAAACAAAGTGACTGTGGCGGTGTCATGGGAAATCTATGTGACAAGAGCAAGAATATGTTTGTTTAAACCTGCCGGGCAAATGAATGTTTATTTTACAGAGTCAAGTTCTCTAGCATGGAGCACTGTGACTCTTTTTGAAAGGACTGATTTCAGCTTTCTAGAACTAGAACTTACTGCAGATATGTCACAGAGTGAATAGCGTGTATTTTGTACTTACCTCTGACTGTGTCGGTGTGGCCCCGAATCCTAGAACCTATAAAGGAAAATAACTAGGTTAACTAACTATTACAATCCTGAGACAGATACACTAATAGCTTGTTTTCATTATTTCTATTGAAACATACATAGATAATTGCAGTACATACAGTACATCAATGTTGCATCGACATCTAATAAAAAGTAGATAGTATATCAATGTTGACTCACTAAATCACTACAAAATGTAGGTGAACATGTGTTGTCATGACATGAAATATGACTGTGTTAATGACACGAACAGGATGTGTTGTGTGGTACAGACAGGGGTCGTCCTGCATGGGGGTCTTCCCCCACACACCCCCCCCCCACACCCCCTCCACACACACACCCCCCCCACACCCACACACACACACACACACACACACACACACACACACACACACACACACACACACACACACACAGAGTAACTCAGGGCAGATTTATCCCCTGAAGGGTTAAGGGTGGGACACAGGCAAAGGACAGCTTCAGGGGGCAGCTGATCCAGGGAAGTTTGCTTTTACATGTTTTCTTTTCTCCCTTTTGAAAACAACGAGTTCAACTTCACACAGGTTGCTCTCTGAGGACAAAGTCCATAAAGCAGCTAGAAGGACGCCTGCATTCCAAATGGCACCTTTTTCCCTACATAGTGAACTACTGTTGACTCCAGCCCAATGGGCCCTGGTCAAAAGTAGTGCACTATAAAAGGAATAGGGTGCTATTTGGGACGCACCCTAGGAGGAGGTAGGTAGCTCTATGCAGCCACATGTCTGAGGAGTAATGTGATCCTGAGGGGTTTGACTGACCGCTGTTAACTTTTATTACAGTAAATACTACCAGTCACTTCTCTCATGTCTCACAAGGCCCCGGCTGGGTTTACGTTCAGCTTGTGTTTGATTAGCCCCTGTGATACACTCTAGGCCCATTTGTACACACCCGGTACACACTTAAATGAAATACAAATGTCCAACCCATAAAAATGTATAAATACGTAGTCCTACCTATACAGACAAGACCTAAATGCAGTGCCGAATACAGGTTATGAAAACATTCAGGAACGTACAAACAATCCTTCTGTTAGGTACTTCCATGGACAAACATGTAAACAAAACACTGCTCTCTACTGATCACTGTTCTGTGGTAATGGCAGCCTGTGTTGTGTTTCTGTGTGTGATGAGAGAGAGGCCTATGCAGACAGATATGCAGGCAGGCCGTGTGTGGATGAGGAGATCAGTGAGGTAGAGCTCCTGATTGATAAACTCCCTATCTGGCTATTTACAATCTGGCTGCAGAAGAGGCAGCTTTCGCCAGACAGAAAAGCAATTAATCTGCAAACGAGCTGGGGAACAGCCGGTCTGAGCATTGGAGCCTCCTACCGCCGCCGCTCTGGAGGAGAGATAAGGCTGCAGACGGCTATTTATTGTACAATTTAATTAAGTGCTTGTTAACGCTAGTTATCTTAACAGTCACAAAATTACCGTTGTAATGCATTTTGTTTGAGGAAAAATGGAGAGGGTTGGAGCACTTTATGAAAGAGCAGGGCACAGCTTGCCTTCATTTGAAATCCCAGTATAAATTCAGAGAGGAGGGAGGCGGATGCCACAATGATCTAAGCTCAGGCGCTAATGGTTATTTAATATGGCCATCAGCGGTCCCAAGTCCCCAGCATACGGCGCTCGCACAATAGCCTCCAAACCCTCTTTAACACTTATTTGAGATGACAGGAAAAATGAAACCGTTTGTGCTTTCAATGGAAAAGCAATCATTGGTACATTATACTCCGCTTGCCCTATCATGCTAATGCTCGGTAAAAATGTCACCAAATGTATTTAAAGGGCTGATGGAGTGTTGCCGTTTGATTCCTGTTGCCCGCCTGATTAATAAAAACCTTCAATTTGTATGTAAATGCAACCTGAGGCTCATATCATCTGCACACCTGCACCTGGAGAAAAATAATAAACTCAAGTTTAATGCGGCAATTATGAGAGTTTATAGGGATTGTGAAGGAGTGGAGAAGAGTAAGCGATCGGCAGGCAGAGTGGGCGAGTGGCAGAGAGAGTCATTGGCTGGCCTGGTGATGAGGGCTCACAGAGGGGAGCTGGGCGACCCGGATGAACCCGCTACAGGAGTGACCCGATGCACAAACATAACCTCAGCTCAGCTCTGAATGACTGGAAAAACAAGATGGCCGCCAATGAAGCACAAAACCACACAAGTAGATGCTGCACTATAATGGGCACTTCTATTGCGCCATACTAAATGCTGCTGTTCTGTTATCTTGAGCCATGTTGCAATGCAGATGATTAAATATAGATGTAAATTATATTATATAAGCATGGAATTAACATATCTTAGGGCACAGAGGTCTTTTTTTATTTTTCAAGTAGCCAGTATTGGGCATTGACTGATGAAAATGTCAAAATATATTGTGGACATTTTATTTCAAAATCCAGTCCTTCCCTGTAGGCTATTATATTTCTGTCAATGGAGATATTTTTTCACAATACTTGGCATAAAAACATGCTTGGACCTATTATCGCTCAGCATGTGAACAGTATTGACATACCATCAAGTTGTCCATGGCGTCTTTGCCCCAGTAATTGATTTGTGTATTCTGTTGTTACTTTTCTTTTCTTCTTTCACATCATACATCTCCAGCCTCACACCCGCATTCTCTCCCAGAACAAAGTCAAAGTCTATTGACTAATGCAAGTGGAGTAAAAGATTGCAGTGCCCAAGATTAAAGGCGGTAGTGTTGACTGAACCACAGAGGGTTGCTGCCTGCAGCGTTCAGCTCACCCACACCTATACAGGCCTCCCTCTTCAATGTACTTCCCTGACTGGGCTCAACAGCACAATGTCTCACCTTGATCACTCTGACCTGTCTGGATCAGCACTCCTCAGGCAGGCTGTGTGTGTGTGTGTGTGTGTGTGTGTGTGTGTGTGTGTGTGTGTGTGTGTGTGTGTGTGTGTGTGTGTGTGTGTGTGTGTGTGTGTGTGTGTGTGTGTGTGTGTGTGTGTGTGTGTGTGTGTGTGTGTGTGTGTGTGCGTGCATGCGTGCCTAATAATAATTTGTTGGGTGCTTATATTTTTCCTAATAATTTGGTGGAGGGAGCCCCCCAGCCTGCTGAATATTTTTTGACAGACCCCCTCCTTGCTCTGTAGACAACTCTGATGCTCTACTGAGTTCTGACCAAAACAATAAAACCTGTTCACACAGTGATGCAACAATCAGGCTTGAGTAGAAAGGCCAACAAAACAACATCCACAGGCCACACATTGGTAAACCATCTGACACAAAGAAAGACTGGCATTAAAAATGAAGCAATGAATGAATAACTAAACGTGTTGTTGTCATCTGAGCACCCCAGTATGCTTGATGGCATACAATGGCCCAAACACAACAGGCAGGGACCTACAGTCCTTGAGAAGGAATCTGAATATGGTGATTTTTCTATGAAAAGTCTGAAAACGTTTTATTCTGTGACTGACTAGACTGAAGTGATGCGTTGAGATGATGATAATAGTTATCTGCTGTGATTATCTGCTGAGCTGTATAATGTAGATACAGCCGTGTGGACAAACTCTGGTAGAGCCTGCATCCCAAATGGAACCCTATTCCCTATGGGCCCTGGTCAAAGTAGTGTACTATATAGGGCATAGGGTGTCATTTGGGATGCACACAGAGGAAGAAGAAGGTCTCTGCCTGCCTGCCTGCCTGCCTTCTCTCAAGTCTGTGCAGTGTAAATCCCAACCAGGCTAATGGCTTTAGACAGACGCCATTCACCCAGCCTAATCTCCAAGTCTTTCTGAAAATAACTTATTTTTGTGTCTGTTTGTAGATTGGATTTTACAGATCACAACGGCACTCCATCAAGTGTTCTTCTCATGAGAAGCGTATCGTGATCTCTAATAATATTCTGTATACGCTTTACCCAAGCGCTACCTTTAAATGTGATGGCGTATTAACATGAATATTTATGGACTGTTGAGGAGAGAGTGAGTCCGCCACCGAGCCATCGCTGTCGACGTCAGAGAGAACAGACGCTGTACAAACTTCCATTAATTCCTATGGAGGGGAAAGTCCAAATTAATTCCTATTCCCATTTTAATGCATTTATGCTAATGCTAGGTGAGAGGGAAGGGAGAGGGAACGGGGGCTAAGCCCACAGAAGGAAAGAGGGGGTTAGAGTTCTGCACCTGAGAGAGTTCTGCCACGTGGGAAACAGGCGCAGAACCAGGCCCCACACTGCCCTTACAGACAACACTATTTACATACAGGGCCGCTTCCAACTGCCAAGTACTGCCACCATGCAGTCAAATAAACATTACTATGCAGAATAAATTATGAATTAAGTGATATTGACATCCATGTGTAAGAATATGAAGCAATTTGTAAACTATTTGTAAACAGCTTTCCATACATGACCCACAAAGGACTAAACAATTATAAATCCTTTATAGAATATAGTTCAACCATGGAGCTGCACAGCTATTGAAATATAGTGCATACTATTACTTCAATACTTGTATTACCTCAATTACCTCAACTACCTCGTACCCCTGCACATTGACTCAGTACTCAATTACCTCAACTACCTCGTACCCCTGCACATTGACTCAGTACTGGTACTCCTCCTATATAGCCTTGTCATTGTTTTTATTGTGTTATCCTTTCCTTTTTATTTAGCAAAAATGTGTCTTACTTTTTTAACCATTGCATCCACTCTGATTATCATCTGATGAGAAATCCCATTCACACACCTCTGGTCTAGTTACTGCTCCCCTCCACCTAGCCTGGCTGCACCAGAGACTCAAGTCCATCCATTCTGCTTTGTCCAGCCTGCTTAACCAGCCACCATAGAGCTGAGGCAAACACAAATAGATTGCCTTGGTAGTGAGCCTCGCCTCACCAACCTACTCCTACCATGCTGCTTTACAGAAGTAATCATTACATATTTACTTGGAGGACAAACACTGGTCTCTCCTGATGGCCTGGGCTACGTCCCAAATGGCACCCTATTCCCTATATAGTGCACTACTTTTGAAAGGGCTTTAGTCAAAAGTGGTTCATTATATAGGGAATAGGGTGCCATTTGGGACGCATCCCTAGTTTCCTATTCGTTAATGTCTCTGTGTTGACACCTAGGGGGTAATTGTCATTAATTGCGCTCATTTGGGCGGCAGGTCAGGCCAATCGAAGCGCAGGTGTTTGGGACAACCAGTGATTATCTCTAAACAGAGATTGGATAAAAACAAGAGTGATCTCCCCGTCATAGAACCACACCACCACCACCACCACACATGACTGCTGTCCATTGTTTCTGCTTCTAACACACATTAGGAGATCATTTTGCCTCTCGACAAAGAGAAATATCACAGTGAAATAGAGATGTATGAGCACCTCTACATTTCTGCACTGTGTAGAGGAGTATGTTTGGAAGTCTGGGTGTCACTGAAATGAATGAGACCTTTATACACAGACTAAGTGAGTTTAATTGAAGAATGAGGACCCAAAGAGGATGCACCTCTTCATCTCACCTCCGTCCATCTGCTAGACTGAATCATTATCTGATTATTATCTTGTGATTATATCATTCAATGACTATAGATAGACAGTATTTATTATGAATACGTTAAGAGCCATGACGTTAGTGAAGAAAATGTTAACCAATTACAAGACAGCATGCTCCTGTCCATATTCCCAACTCATTAGAATGCACAAAATATATCAATATTTTCTGGGCTATTTTCAAGGGCCGCACACATAACCTATCCCCAGCAGTACCTCTCCACAGCAGTATATCTCCCCAGCAGTACCTGACCCCAGCAGTATATCTCCCCAGCAGTATATCTCCCCAGCAGTACCTCTCCACAGCAGTACCTCTCCACAGCAGTACATCTCCCCAGCAGTACCTCTCCACAGCAGTATATCTCCCCAGCAGTACCTGACCCCAGCAGTATATCTCCCCAGCAGTATATCTCCCCAGCAGTATATCTCCCCAGCAGTACCTCTCCCCAGCAGTATATCTCCCCAGCAGTACCTCTCCCCAGCAGTATATCTCCCCAGCAGTACCTCTCCCCAGCAGTATATCTCCCCAGCAGTATATCTCCCCAGCAGTACCTCTCCCCAGCAGAATATCTCCCCAGGAGTACCTCTCCACAGCAGTACATCTCCCCAGCAGTATATCTCCAAAGCAGTATATCTCCCCAGCAGTACCTCTCCCCAGCAGTATATCTCCCCAGGAGTACCTCTCCCCAGCAGTATATCTCCCCAGCAGTACCTCTCCCCAGCAGTACCTCTCCCCAGGAGTATCTCCCCAGCAGTATATCTCCCCAGCAGTATATCTCCCCAGCAGTACCTCTCCCCAGCAGTATATCTCCCCAGCAGTACCTCTCCCCAGCACTATTTCTCCCCAGCAGTATATCTCCCCAGCAGTACCTCTCCCCAGCAGTACCTCTCCCCAGCAGTATCTCTCCCCAGCAGTACCTCTCCCCAGCACTATTTCTCCCCAGCGGTACCTCTCTCCAGCAGTACCTCTCCTCACCATTACCTCTCCCCAGCAGTATCTCTTCTCAACATAACCTCTCCCCAGTAGTATCTCTCCCCAACAGAACCTATCCCCACCATTCCCTCTCCCCAGCAGTATCTCTTCTCAACAGAACCTCTCCCCAGCAGTATCTCTCCCCAAAAGTACCTCAGTAGTAAGTTAAATGACGGTATCTGTACTCTACAGGAAGATCAATGTGCACCCCCCCCCCTCCCCCCCAACTCTGCAGCTGCTGCTCTGCACTAACCCTGAGACTGACATGACTGTGACACTGACTCACAGAAAGGTAACAAAAAGCCCTTTTATAACCCAAAGCTGTGTGTATACGCCACATAGGCGGAGCGCAGACACACGGCACAAACATCCTCAATCTGCCCTAATGCCACAGCAGCATGCATAGTCTCTACTTCAAATATAACAACTCAGCTACATCGCCTCAAAAAGGCTGTTTACCGTCTACTTGCTAATTGGCTCAGTCACATGTGCCATCCACAAGCGCAAACAGAAAGGGACACGTGTGTGTGTGTGTGTGTGTGTGTGTGTGTGTGTGTGTGTGTGTGTGTGTGTGTGTGTGTGTGTGTGTGTGCGTGTGTGTGTGTGCGTGTGTGTGTGTGTGTGTGTGTGTGTGTGTGTGTGTGTGTGTGTGTGTGTGTGTGTGTGTGTGTGTGTGTGTGTGTGTGTGTGTGTGTGTGTGTGTGTGTGTGTGTGTGTGTGTGTGTGTGTGTGTGACAAACACACAGCAGCAGCTGTACCATTAGCTGGATGTTTGAACAACCAGATATCACAGTCTCACGTCATTTCTTGGACAAATGTTTATTTGTGATGAGAAAACTGACATCATCTTCCGACGTTCTGTATTTCCCCATACCACGTACCTCCACATGGAGATACACAGTGATTTTAGCCCAGGAAGAGTGGGAGTCACAAAACTCTGATGGTGGCCCAACAACCAAATCTACCATCATGCACCATGGCAGCCCAAGCATCAATCATGTTCAACATTTGGAACTAGTTATTGCAAGTATTTTAACTGACGAGTCCCTGTATACTAATGAAAACACAGTCTTGGTAAAAAGGAAAAAACTGTTCACCTTTGTCTCAGGTACTGTGTCTGTATTCTACCTGCTGGAATGTACAGTCCAATCAGTCTACCTGAACAGAGACACTATATGGGAGTGGCAGGACAGCCAGTAGAAAGCTATGTGTACTGTCCAATCAGTCTACCTGAACAGAGACACTCTATGGGAGTGGCAGGACAGCCAGTAGAAAGCTATGTGTACTGTCCACTCAGTCTACCTGAACAGAGACACTCTATGGGAGTGGCAGGACTGCCAGTAGAAAGCTATGTGTACTGTCCACTCAGTCTACCTGAACAGAGACACTATATGGGAGTGGCAGCAGTGCCAGTAGAAAGCTATGTGTACTGTCCACTCAGTCTACCTGAACAGAGACACTATATGGGAGTGGCAGCAGTGGCAGTAGAAAGCTAGCCAAAGCCTGGGAGAAAACAGATGCGGAAATCAGTAACCTCGCTCACAACTTCGCCCATTTTGTGAACAAATGAATCTGCTTTGAAAGTGTGTGTATGAGCGATCTGCTGACCTGCTCTTCCCATATGAATATCCTCCCTCCGCCTCCCTCCCTGTGCGGTGTGTGTGTGTTTTATGGCAGTTGATGCGGGGGCTCCTGTGTGCTTTGATGTTTAATTCAGGGGCCCCGGCCCCTCAGAGGCAGAGGAAAAAGGGAGGAGAGGAGAGGAGAGCGTGGGTGTGTGGGGACGGGAACTCACCAGGCAAGGCACAGGAGCGCTGGAACTCAGGCTTTTACCCTGACAAACATGGCAGTGTTACACACAGGCACACACCATACACAGTCTTCGACCCTGTTACTAGGGCACATAATGTGATGGCAGGGCCAGGGGCGGGGCCAGAGCCAGGGGAGGGGGCAGGGGCGGGGCCAGAGCCAGGGGAGGTGGACATTGAGGAGGAAGGTGATATATAATACATTATGGAACCACTAACAGTCTGGTGAGCATGAACGACTTGGACCTGGTCCTCATCCTCCCGTCTTCCCTCATCTCCCTCCTCTCCCCCATCCCCAGCCATCTCCTCAGGCAGCTGGTGAAGGTGTTAAGCTGTTAGCCACAATCAAAGACTATTACTGTCTGCATACCATCAAACTGCTACACTACGCTGTCATACCTTCACAATCCTTTTTCCTTCTTCTCTCCCACTCTCTCTCTCTCTTCCTCTATCTGTCTCTATCTGTCTCTCTCCCTCTATCTGTCCCTCTCCCACTCTCTCTCCCTCTGTCTCTCCCTCTATCTGTCTCTCTCCCTCTATCTGTCCCTCTCCCACTCTCTCTCCCTCTGTCTCTCCCTCTATCTGTCTCTCTCCCTCTATCTGTCTCTCTCTCTCTCTGTCTCTCCCTCTATCTGTCTCTCTCCCTCTATCTGTCCCTCTCCCACTCTCTCTCCCTCTGTCTCTCCCTCTATCTGTCTCTCCCTCTATCTGTCTCTCTCCCTCTATCTGTCTCTCTCTCTCTCTGTCTCTCCCTCTATCTGTCTCTCTCCCTCGATCTGTCCCTCTCCCATTCTCTCTCCCTCTGTCTCTCCCTCTATCTGTCTCTCTCCCTCTATCTGTCTCTCTCCCTCTATCTGTCTCTCTCCCACTCTCTATCTCTCCCTGTCTCTCTCCCGCTATCTGTCTCTCTCCCTCTATCTGTCTCTCTCCCACTCTCTCTCTCCCTGTTTCTCTCCCTCTATCTGTCTCTCTCTCTCTGTCTCTTCCTCTATCTGTCTCTCTCCCTCTATCTGTCCCTCTCCCACTCTCTCTCCCTCTGTCTCTCCCTCTATCTGTCTCTCTCCCTCTATCTGTCTCTCTCCCACTCTCTCTCTCTCCCTGTCTCTCTCCCTCTATCTGTCTCTCTCCCTCTATCTGTCTCTCTCCCTCTGTCTCTCCCTCTATCTGTCTCTCTCCCTCTATCTGTCTCTATCCCTCTATCTGTCTCTCTCCCACTCTCTCTCTCCCCCTGTCTCTCTCCCTCTATCTGTCTCTCTCCCTCTCTCATCACACCAAGTGCACTCAGAGATTTATTCTAGCGGAGAACAGCTCCAGCAAGGGGCTGGTGTTAGCAATTTATGGTTTAATAAGACTTACATAAGTCTTGCAGGTGTGCTTTACGTCCCCCACCCCAGCCCATTTGGAGGATTTATGGGAGGCCTTTGGATTGCTGGCTGATTTAGAAGGCCTTTCTCCTGTCCCATCTCCTTGGTCTCTACATTGTCCCGGGTCCCAGCCACAGACAGCCATCAGCCCTCAATGTGTGTGTGTGTGTGTGTGTGTGTGTGTGTGTGTGTGTGTGTGTGTGTGTGTGTGTGTGTGTGTGTGTGTGTGTGTGTGTGTGTGTGTGTGTGTGTGTGTGTGTGTGTGTGTGTGTGTGTGTGTGTGTGTGTGTGTGTGTGTGTGTGCGCTACACACCCTACACTACACTCGTCAGCCAGGGTTTGACTGGGGACACGACTAACACTGCCAAGAAGGAAAAAGAGAAAGAGAAAATCACAACAGGAAAGCTATGTCTGACTCTGCATACAACTCTCTTCTGTATACTGTATGTATGTACACTCCTGCAATGCACTGTGGGAGCTGGTCCTGCTATAATGTAAGCACTGAGGCACAAATCAGAATGACATATGAGGTAGAGTGGGGACGGAAGTCCACCGAAATAAATATGTCAATGATGACTAAATCAGAACTGGTAGGAAAAGCTGTCTCAATGTCTGATGCATTGTTCAAATCTGATACATTGATAAATCTTATACATCTGCATTGATAGGCGGGAGTGAATAGACAGCCTTTTGGCTGGCCTTTTGAACCTCTACCATTTACGACACACACAGAAACACACACATGCATTCACACTCTCACACACCCTTACACACAATTGCCTTTCAAGATGACAATGAAAAAGGCCCCTGTATGGAAATACTATGTGTAGCCAAATATGTATTCATGTGCCGAATCAGGCCTCAGCTGTTTGTCTTTAATATGGCAACTAAGAACACAGTCTAATCATCTCCAACAGCCTCTACTACAATACCCCACTGCTGCATGCTTCTGACTCTGACAAGCATGTAAAGCACAGTGGCGTCTGAAAGCAAGGCTGGCTGATGAAAAATGGTGCAATCTCCATCCCCACTGGTGACTGGTAATTGCTCATCTGGGTAGGTACTAATTGACAATGATCTTTGACCTCTGTTTTTGTTATTTATCCAACCGCACATGGTGGTCCAAAGACTGCAATAAAATACCAAGGTATGGCGAGTGCATGTGGAAATTTAAATTAGATTGGAGGTAAACCTGAAAATATTTTGAATTTCATACATTTCATGCATTTAATACCATTTTCCATGTTCAATAGGTATAGCGCTAGTTATGCATATAGCTAACAACAATGAAAATAGTGGAAGTGTGTTGCCTAGATTATTTCCTGGCATAGTAAATATGGAAGGAATAATCAGACTGAAGTTTGCCTTCAAAAAGCTCCTCACATCACAAGATAATGACATTTCCTGCATCTCTAGACAGCGATAACGTAACCACATATGAAGTCATCAATAATACAACAAGTCATTTAAGTCCAACCAGCCAGAGTACACAGAGGCAATCCCTGAGATCTGGGATGTATTGTCAGGAACTAGAGGATGGCAGGCGGATGTGATGCTGAACTTCAGGGTCGTCAAACGCACGCGTGTACGCACACAAAAACAGTGGAGGACAGGCCCACTCTGCCCAGTGAGTTAACGTGGCGCTAGGGGCCTGGCGTTTGGGCACACACACGGCCACTGGGCACTCTCCTCCATCCTCCACTCCATCAGTCTGTCTGTCCGGCTCTGCCTTCCTGCCTGCCTTCCGACCGCCATCACTCCAAAGCCACCAGGGACCCGCCATTCTCATGCAACAATGCAAAAAAAAACTCATTACCATCCTCTAAATATGCATGAATAAAAGCCTGAATAACCATGGCCAGTTGTCACCTGAAGACTGGCCTTTTACTGTCCAATAACCAAACATATCCATCTCCTGGACTGATAGGCCTCATAAAGGAGGTCCTCTTCCCTGCTACCACCTTTTTCCCTGGAGCGTCGCAAAGAAAGGGAATTTTGAAATGCTAAATAAGGAACCCTGGAACAGGCGAAGGAGGGTGTGGGGGGGGTTGGAATCAGTCATGTTGAGTGACATTTTTCAAATCCGTGCATCTTATCCGGGGTGAGATATTCTTATCCGACTGTCATAGGATGTGACACGACATACCCAAAGCCGCTGGATGAGAGGGTGATTGCACAGTGCTTAACAGACAACACACGCCACTGCACACCGTTAGCGCACTGTTTGATTTCAACAGGAACGGGTGGAGGGAAGGCGTACTTACATGATCATACTGGCTTAGTCAATACGTGCTTCTGTTGCTCTAACCTTTAGGAAAACTGCCATTTTGTTTCAACTGAATAGACTGACACAAATCAGAGACAAAACATTTTTAAAGGCACACATAGTCCTTAATTGAAACAATAACAAAGCAGTGACCCCGCCTCTGTTTTGGTTAAAAAGCTGAGGGATGGGCCTGGAGAAATGTAACCACTCTCAAATTCATGAACAGAGCTATAGATGCAAGGACTGACCATGATATCAAAATGATAGGTTTAATCATGTTTTGAGGCTATACAATGTTTGTTTACATTTACATTGTTTACAAGCATTTGGAGTAAAACAAGCTTATATTTGGGGTTCTGATGGAGTATGACAGTTGAACTAAGCTCGTGCGGCATATTTTAGTTATATTCTTCAAGAATCAATGGGTATATATCACTCATCTATCAGTCCCAAAATGTAGCAACGAAGGATTCTAGCTTTAAATGACACACAGCACATTTACCATCATTTATTGCTGGAGGAATGAATATACTGTATGTTAGTGTTCGATAGATGCTACAGGCCAACAAGCTCAACCCCTGTAGCCTCTGACAACAAGCACTAGCAGGACAAAAGATAGTCATGTAGTGGATTTGACTGTAATAGAGGATGGACCCCCTTTTAAACCATCCAACTCAACCATCATGTCAGACATAAACCATAGTGAATAATTGCTGGTGGGGTTTTCACAAGAACAAAATAAAGAGAAAAAATCTAAAATAGAAAAACGATTTTGTCTCATAATGAAGTTTAGTCCCATCAGTGACTTTTACTGCAGTATTATTCAGTAATCAGGAATTCACTTAAGCAGAATTGACTGGATAACAAGAAAAGGAATTTCCCCATATGAAAAGCATCGGGCAGCCCTATCATTTAAACTCTTGTCGAAAGCTTTGATGTGCCCAGCTCTCAATGTGGCAGTGTGCAAAAACATCTCAGCTCAATTTAAGTCTCATCCAAAGAGCTTACAACTGTAATTAAATCATTAAATTCTTGTCTACGCTTCACAGAGCGTAGAGAAATTAACTTCCCACCAACCTCATTTTCTATTTGAACATGAAATAATGATTTTCTGCCAGTCTAATTACAAAGCCAACATCTGATCAAGCCAGCATCCAGAGGGGATTATCACATGGACCAGTATTAGACCTCATTACCAGCCTGAGTGCAGAATTATTACATCTTGTAATTGGATGGTGAGATTTATATACAGATCGGGCCGGTTTCTGTAAGATTGTAATTACAAGCTTCGTTGGTTAGCTACTTATCAGAACTTTGCAGGAAAACAAAACAAATGGCTGAACGAAATGAGCATGTCATTAACCTGCAACCCCAGTGTGGGGGAAAAGCGGTGTAACGCTCGTGTCTGCATTAAGGGAAATGGGTTCATCCATTTCAGCGCCGAGCCTGTGATGGCTGAGCAAAACAGTCTGTTTCATTTATTTAACCTAGGTAATCTGTGTGTGCACGGTGAGAAAACACACACACATGCACACTGAGCGTGTACACACACAAACGCACACACACACAGAGAGAGGGAGAGAGAGAGAGAGAGAGAGAGAGAGAGAAAGACAGAAAATGGGGTCTAAATGAGCTGTCTCTTCTGCCAGGATGGGCTCAATGTTTCTATTACTTAAGACTAACAGGCTGTGAAGCCATCCATTCTGGCTGCTGTGTGAGAGGGGGCTCTTTCAGAAAGCTGGCTAGGAGCTGGGAGGGAGAGAAGCCGGGGGCCATCGATCCCAGGGACCAGCCGTTTGCCTGCTAAAAGGGTAGGGCTTTGTGTGTCGGTCGCTAAAACAAAATAGAGAGTTAGAAAAAAACACAAATGAGGAAGAGGGTGAAGAGAAGGAGGTGACCGAGCTCTAAGTAACCTCTAATATAAACAGGCAAGTAATCAATGGAGAGGGGCCGATGAGGTGAGGAGGGCCGATGGGGTGAGGAGGGCCGATGGGGTGAGGAGGACCGATGGGGTGAGGAGGGCCGATGGGGTGAGGAGGACCGAAGGAGAACAGAAAGAGAAGAAAAAAGGAGGTAAAGGAGAGAAAATAAAAATTGTTCAATTACTGAGCAAACACGTATTTTTTCTCTCTCTCTCTCTCTTCGAACAAGTGATTTTTCAGTGCAAATCAATGTTGGCAGGTCAGGCTGGCTCCTACTAATCTTGGCATTACAACTCTCCAATCAGAGCCTTCTCAGGTAATGGAGTTGTTATTGAACTTCATCGTCTGGGATTAGATTCTCGCTGGAGATCAATGCTGCTCCAAGATGAGACTGATAAACCCTTGATAGCAATCTGAATCCCTGAAGCCACAGAGTGAAGCATGCTGGGGCTCTGATACAGAGTAGGAGAAGGGGGGGGGGGGTCTGGACACACACCTCTAGCCACCACCCCACCTATTTTTCTCTCTCTTCGAGGAATAGGAACACAGCAGTTTTAGGCACCTTTTTGGATGTTTTTTGGCCTGCACTGTATCTTTGATTTAGCCATTTATTTAAGTCCAGTGGTGCAATGCTTGCATTGATAATACTAATACGAATATTTCAAATAAATGATATATTTTTTGAAACATTGTGAAACATTATTAACCATTAAAATGTATCATTTGAGACAATCAAAACCACCTATTCTAAATACATCCTGGTATTGCAGTTAGAGACACAGTGTAGTAATATTGTATTACGAAAATGTAGACTGAGTGAAAACACTGAACGCATGCTGAAAGTGAATATGGTGACATGGGTATGGTAACTAATAACTATGCTTTTATCTCAAAGAGGAGACTTTTAATCCACACTCTTTTTCTACAAACCCATAATAGGATTATACATATCATTGTCTTTCTTTCTTTTAATGTTTTCAATAAATAAACCAGGCTATAGCAACTAGCGGTCCAACTTGACCACATACATTACGTTGCGCATTCCCTATACCATATATGTACATACATAGTGTATTCTTTATAGCAAAAACAATACATCGTTGCTCTAAAAATAGTTCAATGGTTTAAAGCCAACTCAGCTTACACAATCATAGGTCAATTGGCATGGGACAAGTCCATCTGACTGCTAGGAACATGTGTGTAGTCCACATGATGCAAAGTTGATTTTCTTGTTTCTTCTCAAGTAGTTCTTAACTACTTATATTTCTGAGGGCTTAGCCACCATTTAGCCTTATCCCAGTTGGGTCTACTAAATGGCCCCAATCGATGGCAGGTCAATAGCGTAGGCAAATCAATCACAGGGTTTTCTTCTCCAAATATTTAATTAAACATGGTGGCAAATAACTTGAGGATTTATTGTTTGATGCTAAGAGCATAAGTGATTTTCCTCTTCTGCTGTCCCACACGGGGCCTGACTGCTCTGCCGGTCAGGCGGGCTTAAAGGGACCTGGGGAATAGCATGCAGACACTTTTCCCATATATAATAATCTATATATATATACATGAATATACACTCTCCTGCCTGTGTTCCTAATCCTATGTACAGGGCTGACTGGCAGAGAGAGTCATTTCATTAGGGGTCTGTGGGAAGGGATGTCAGGGTTGACTTGACAGGCTGGATATATATATATACTCTGATGGCTACCGTTTAACGTTTCAATCCCCTCAAATTATCCCGATGAGCCATGTGCATATTGTTTCATTTAAAGGCTGCTAATATGCCCAGGCAGGTTTGTGATGACGTATACTAGTGAACTCTGAACTGGTGATGACCATGCTTTTTCTGTTGTTTTTTTGTTTGCTATTTTGACCATGATTTATGCCAACGACACTATCAAATCTGTCATTTAAAGAGCAAGTTACTCCTCTGTTTCTGCTTTATGAATTCTCAACCCCATAAGTATTGATTGGGCTATACAATCTAGCACCACCAGAGGCGATGGATTAATTCCCTGGTAGGCTGGGGACAGCTAGGGGAGCGAGTGTCTGCTCATTGGGAGAATCTGACAGATACACAAAGATTAGCAGCAGTTCACACGGGGCCGTGAAGTGGTCTGGGGGCCCTCAGAGGCAGATAAGAGAGGGGCGGGGACGGTGATGATGAGGCTGTATTGTTCTGTAAAAGGGGCATTTCTCCTTCCATATTCAGTGCAGCAGTTATGGAGCATGTATTAAGGAGCTGGGAGAGTGTAATCATTATTGGTTGTGACTGCGCTGACCTGACAGCTGGGCCCAGTCTTGCTCCAGTGCTTGTTGTACAACAACAGACATGCAGTTTGAGCACACCGACACACACACACACACACACACACACACACACAAACACACACACACACACACACATGTAGAGTACACTTATATATATACACACAAACACACACACGTAGACACACACACACATATACATATCATATAAACACAGGGAGGGGATGTTAACATTTGCTCTATTTCAAAGTCAACTGCAAAATCTAAATCTAAAAACAATTACTGTTAGCTGCAAACAAAAGTGATGTGTCTGAGCCAAAACCAGCATGCTGTGCTGCAACTAGCTCTCACAGTCTCACCTCAGAATTAAACGTTCGTCCATGCATCAAATTTCGAAGTTGTTACAAATGTCAAATTTCAAAGGGTTTAAAGTTAAATTAACCTCTTAACCACTCATTTTTAAGGTTAGGGTTAACTTTAGGCGTTAACTCCGAAATCCTAAGGTTAGGTATTAACTCTGAAAGGTTAAGGTAAGGGTTAAGGTTTGGGATCGGCTTAAAACTAAAATCTCAAAAACAACCTTTTTTGTTGGATTCGAAAATGGCAAGCTTTGGCACCAGAGGCAGATGATAACAACTCTCAACGTTGCCCCTAGTGGACGGTTTCCACATCATCTCCCAACGTCCTCATACATGAATGGACGTTGAATAATGACTTGTATCACGGGTAACCTGGCTGGCTATGCTAGGGCTGCTGAATGGGCCAATCTGATAAAATGTCACTGATGCTTTGCTTCCTTGTTATGATTTAAACAGTGTTAGGTATGCCCAATTAGCTTTGTTTACATGGAAAATATAAATATAGTCTGGGTGGTATGTTGTCATTTCACTTTTTATAGCAAGTGCCTGTTATTACTTCCATTCATAAGCCTACCATCTTTGTTGTCATCATAATAATGTCATGGCCTATTTCTGTATTTCAGATAATCATGCGTGTACAGTTGTACACACACGCGCACACATACACACTTTATCATTCGCTGCTTGGTATCATCTTGTTCATTAATAAGGTCATGTATTCTAGGTGAGTACATCCTTCTCAAAGCTGCCTGCTGAGGTTTAAGTGGTGGTGGTAAAGTCTTCTCTGACCTCACTCTGTCGGCATGCTGAGAAACTCAATAACACGGACTACATTGACTAGCTAGGCCTACCATAGCACAACTGCTAGGCCTACATAATCATAACAGAACTGTTTGGCCTGCAGACACACCCAGAAACATAGCATAACTAATAGGTCTACACAGCCCCACAACCATAACATAATTTCAGATGTAGGATCTTCATTTGATAACTCTTTTGTTGCTAAGCATTTTTCTGCAGAGCAGGGGATGCAAACTTGTAGTGTATTTGAGTATTAAAAGGCTTCTGAAGTTTGTCATTTTGACTTTGAAATTCCAGACTTGATTTGCCCTAACGACAAATGTATCAACCCCTACAAAAATGTCCATGAATTACAATCCACATAATAATTCACATTTCCTATTGCTGCAGGATTATTTTCCTGTGGAAGCAAACTGGCTCAAAATAAGATTCTACATCTGTAATAGGTCTACACAGATCCAGAACCATAACAGAACTAACAGGTCTACACAGACAGAGAACCACAACAGAACTACTAGGCTTAGGCTTACAGTGAGGGCCTACTGACCCGGCACCATAACAGAACTGCTGGGCCTACTGACCCGGCACCATAACAGAACTGCTGGGCCTACAGATCCAGCACCATAACAGAACTGCTGGGCCTACAGACCCGGCACCATAACAGAACAAGTGGGCCTACAGATCCAGTACCATAACAGAACTGCTGGGCCTACAGACCCAGCACCATAACAGAACTGCTGGGCCTACAGATACAGCACCATAACAGAACTGCTGGGCCTACAGATCCAGCACCATAACAGAACTGCTGGGCCTACAGATCCAGCAGTATAACAGAACAGCTGGGCCATTTCAATTGTCATTCCAAACTATTTACTCTTCCATTCATGCATTTGTTGAGTAAAACTATAATTATTAAGTGAACATGTTTAAGAATGAACACTAAAGTAAGCTAAAGAAATGTAAATGCTTACTTTGTGTGTCCTCCTAATTGAATGTGTTCTTCATGTTTCTATGTCAGAGATTGTGACATCATGTTTCCATGTCAGAGATTGTGACAGGCAAACGTAGGTGAGTTTGACAGCATGATTTAACAGGGCAATCTGTGATTGCTACATCAAAACAAAAATGTATGTATGATACCTATTGATTCTTGAACAACTTCTAAATGCCTCATGAGCTCTGTTCAATTGTCTTACTCCATCAGAACCCAAAATATAAGTTTGTTTAACTACTTTGTTTGTAAACAAAGGAAAATTGTTAACAAACACTGATAGCCTGAAAACATGGTAAAAACTAAAATGTTGATATCATTGATGGTCAGCCCTTGCATCCATAGCTCTGTCTATGAATTTGAGAGAGGTTACATTTCTCCAGCCCCATCCCTCAGCTATTTAATTACCAAATCATTGTCAGGGGGACCACTTTGGTATTGTTTGAACTGCAGATTTCCCTTATAAGGTTCATTACAAGAGACAGTCACTCAAGACTGTGTAGTAGACCCCTCCAGCCACCTCCTGCAGTGTCCAGGGCACCTGGCACATGAAGACGTCCTCTCCACCATGTTGGTACAGCTGCTGCTCCTCCAGCCCAGCCTCCAGCCCCAGACCAGCAACAACAGCTGGAAAGAGATGAGGCTTTGTCTGGCTCAGTAGACCCGAGCTGTTAACAGGGGCAATCTGATATTAGTCTGGCCGCAGCACCCAGTCGAGGGGCCATGAAAGGGCACTGACTGCTGGTTTCATCTGATGGACGGACCAAGAAGTCCCATAATAGGGACACAGAGAGGGGACTATGGAATGTGTATATGACCAGCCTGGAAATATAGCAGTGAGTTTAAGAGATCATGTTGATATGACTGGACTATAGCATACCGGGGTCGTATTCAGGATACGTAGGTTAGGGCAGAATGCTGGAGGCATCTTGAGGCTACTACTCAGGTGGAGATCTTTATCTGGAGACGTCACGTCATCACTTCATTCATCCACCTCATCACTTCGCTGTGGAACCAAATGGAACCAAATAACAATGGGATTGATGGAATATCTCCAGGGGATACCTGTTCGTGAGTAACCCTTTTCATGTGTCTTCAGGTTGGTCCTCTGTCTTCAGGTTATCCCCGAGGAGCTGAGGAGGAGGAGAGGACGTGTTTGTGTTGGACCTGGCTCAGCATATCCTGAGAATAAGCCAAGGAATGACCTCAAGTAAATGTTTGGCTGTAGACATGGCAAAACCCTGAATTAGTCTACCTTTGGATTAGGGACAGACCGAGTAAAAATAAACATAAACCTACATAGCAATGTAGCTTTGAATCAGCCTGGTGACTGTACCACATTGGCATATTATGTTCTCTCTGAGTGGCAGGTCAATCAGCCTGACCATCCTTTTTCACAGTTATTCAGCATAAGAGAATGTAGGCCTATATTAAGCAGGGTAAGAATTTATTACAGTATTACAGTTTAGTCCATGGGTGGAGCAGATATTATCATTGTCATTATAATTTAATAACGTGGGTTATATTTTGGTCATGAGATCAAGTTATGAGGTCAAGTGTCAAGCCTACATTTTAATCCTTCACAAACATTACTCAAAAGAAGGACAGATTATAGATATACATACAAATACCCCATATGACAATCATGACAAGCATTACTCTATTCAGTGAGAATAATCCCTAAATTGATTGAGCATCCTCCTATGTACCAGAGGGTCCTTCCTGATAAGGATCTAGTTCTCTTTAGCCCCTCCCACTCTGTCCTCTCTCTCTCTCTCTTTCTTTACTCTCCTCCCGCTGTCACTCCTGACTTGGCATGGCAGCATGAAGGCTAGCTTGCATTTTAATTCGGCCCTGAAGTTACTTATTTCATTATCGATCATCCGTAATGCTGAATCAATGTTCATCTTGTTATGTGGACCATATCCGTGTAATACAGTGATAGCGCGGCCCACAGTTACTCACTCCTTTTACAAAGTGACTTTACCGTAAAATCAATGCCTTGTGTTACTGATACCGGGGAAACTGCAGCAGGATGGATAGTGAGTGGGCAGCCAGTAGGTAACCGGAGAAAAACACACCTGCAGATGCAACGTTTTATAGGCTAAAAGGCAGGCACTCACATCACATAGTGCTAGTGCGGCGTCCAGTTGTATCACCTAATGCGCGTTGCAAATTTCTGTTATTGGATATGATAATAGTTTGTAAGAATGGTGTCTATGAATGTTTGAAAGCTATTGTGGCAGGATTGATATTGATATTTATAGAATGAAAGTCTAGGCTACTGTCTGAAAAATCATACAATGTCAGATATGGAATGCACACCGATTGACGTTGGTGCAGAAGCTCTATTGCTCCTGTTATTGTAGTGTTGCAGTAGCTTATAGACCTAAAAGTGTAATAGTGGGTTTGATAGATTTAAAAACATAATATAAACAAAAACAAAAACAATTAGCCTACTAATAGGCTACTCTTATGCGTTCTACTAATGTTAATAATATTGCAATAACATGATAACAATAGGCTACTTTGCGCACTTTACCCGATAAATTATATATAGGCCACAGAATTGTGGTGGTATGTGGGGGTTATATCATATTTTCATATCTGTGAATTTGAAACCACAATCCTGCAGAACTGCCAGAATTTCGCTGAGGACATGTGTTGGTAAATAACGACGAAATAAAGTGACCTGGAACGGCTAATAAAACAAGTCTGAACCCCTCAGGACCGACCGCAGAATATTTACCAAAACAAAGCAGCAAGGAGAGGAGAGGAGAGAAAGAGTGCACCGAGACCGAGCAGGCCATTTGACACCGGGAGCTCTGACCTTACCAATCAATTACTGCCCGTGGCTGGCGGCAGCTCTACAATTTACTCCCAAATTCACTCTTTATAGGCTCGTTTCTGAAGCTGACTCTTCTCCCCATCTCTGATGAGGCAGGCGAAAGAAACTCCCGATAGATATTAGTGCAGACGTGAACAGTGAGCGGTCGACTCGATCTGACTGCTGTTAAGTAATGCAAGTCTATTTGGGATAGCATGCCATGTAGGCCTAGTGCATATAGAAGAGGTTCCAACCTGATTTTGGGTACAACTGGAATATATAGGCTTGTTTGCTTATTTACTAACCTTTAAAGGCGTAATTATTCATAATAATTGACTGTTTGGCAGGGGGTCAAAATGGACATTGTGTGGTTTGTAGTCTATATATTAAAAAATCTAAACAACATGCTGGCCAAGGCCCATAATCGTTTTCTTGAGTTGTTTTGCTAATTATAAATGGTGAACATGGGCGATCTGATTGAACCCAAAACTAAAACTAAAACGTAGCAGTAACAGTCACACTTGGATATCAAAACAGTTTCAGGATACAGGATTCAGGATTCAGGAAACTTAAAGGTCTATGTAAAGCACATGTTAACTAGTTATATATAAAGCACATGTTAACTAGTTATATATAAATCACATGTTAACTAGTTAAATATAAATCACATGTTAACTAGTTATATATAAATCACATGTTAACTAGTTATATATAAATCACATGTTAACTAGTTATATATAAATCACATGTTAACTAGTTATATATAAATCACATGTTAACTAGTTATATATAAATCACATGTTAACTAGTTATATATAAATCACATGTTAACTAGTTATATATAAATCACATGTTAACTAGTTATATATAAATCACATGTTAACTAGTTATATATAAATCACATGTTAACTAGTTATATATAAATCACATGTTAACTGTGCTAATTTATTTTATTTGATGTTATAAAACAGTTTAATAAGTTGCAGTCCAATGACTATTAATTTGTTTCAAATTGTGAATAAGGATTGCACTGTTAAAATTCCTTACTTTTGCGCTAATGCAAATCGAAGTTATCTATTTAATATGCATGGTTGGATTAGTGTAACGTAATTAAAATAATAGTATTTAAATTATCCCAACAGTAGAAAAAAAAGTACTTTAAATGTATTTTAAAAGTACTCTTGCTTTCGGTAACTACAATTAATTTCTTAAACTATTTCATTGCTTGGATTATGTCCCTCTGCTCTTTAGACACCGCGAGATTTATTGCTCTTTTATTTCTTTAATGGGACAAGAACATATTTTCAGATAAAGCAAGTGGTACAGTTTTAACTCCACTACTCTGAACCAAGCCAACCTCCCAGTCTCAGCAATGTTTGGATATTTCCAAACAACTCAACTCTTAAAAAAAACACCAAGAAGTTAAGGCCTTATAATAGCATGCGAAGTTGTTATTGATTGTGCTCGTGTTCAGTGAACTTGTAACATGTGTCATTGTAGCTTCACACAGTGAAGGCCTATCATCATTGTGGGGTAGAACACGTTCTACATTATTCAAGATTTAGGCTAAATTACCAACATTGCTTTTCTTGACCATAAATCGGTATGGAAATATTTGGAAATCAATTTGGTCCCATATATAATCTTTACAACAGTTCGCCCTCATACCCTAATGAAACTTAAGATGCAAAAAAAAAAAAGTTGTCTAAACAAACTCTGCAAGCTGCTGGGTTTTACTAACGTCTCCCTCAAAAGGAATAACAACGTAAACCCTTTTTTGTCAAGGCAAAGCAAAATGCGATATGGACCTCTCTTTCTGTGTGTCTCTGTCTCTCTCTCCCTCTCACTGACACGCACACACATACGCACACACACGTACGCACACACACACACACACACACACACTTCACTTCACCATCCCCCTCTTCCACCAACAGCCCAAAACATCAAGGGTCATTAATTGTGTTTTCTTTTCAAATCCTTTGTCACCGCAATTAACCGATTATGATCAGAAGGCTCCTTTAAATGGATTCCATGTGTGATAAGAAATGTATTACTTGTTTTCTGTCGCCTAGGAGTTATGGAAAAGATTCAAATGAGTCATTTGAATAGCCTCTGTTTGAAGGCTTTGATCTCGCCTCTTTCTGGAGCTTCATATCATCATTTGCGATGTGTTGCTGGCGTCTTGTGTGTTGCATAAGGAACCACGCTTGAGCGATAGATCCGTGTATATTTGCTGTTGAAAATGATGTGAAATTGTGTCATCTGCATAATTACCCTCAAGTAAAAAACAGCCCTCGAGTCACTCTCCTGTGATTGTCCTTTTTTTGCATGACCGAAACATTAGCATTAATGGGTTATATAGAATAGAGACATGTATAAATATATTTTTTAAATAATAAAAATAGGCCTAGATTATTATTATTATTGCTATTATTGCTATTATTATTATTATTAGTGATGATGATGATGGTGATTATTGTTATTGTTACTATTATTATTATTCCTAGTAGTAGTAGTAGTAGTAGTAGTAGTGGTAATAGTAATAGTAGTAGTAGTAATAGTGGTGGTGTGGCTGCCCCAGTGTTTGGTGCATTTGATTCATATAGCCATCGTGTGTATGTTATAGAGTCAAGCGGAGAGGGCAGGTTATGGGACGCTATATGGTGTGGAGTGGAGGTAAGAGAGAGCTGAGAGTCTTAATGGTTTATGGCTATGCCAGTTTCCCGGGTCGTTGTGAAAGTGTTAAGTTAGTGCATATGTGTTTGATTGGGGTTATAAATCAGACGGAGTCCTAGGGGCCCCGACAGGTCCCGGGGATGAGACACGTGTCCATCCAAACGCGGAGCGCCTCCGAGGGGACACTAAATGGCAGATATGTCGTTCACACTCACACTTCCAACCACCTGCTTTTATATTATAACACAAAGAAAACACGAAAGTTGGCCATTCCAATATTCAGCATTTCCACACACGTGTGACACTTGACACACATCTTACACTAACTTCTTCACCTATTTTAGTTGAACTCATTCAACTAACACATTCCTCCCTCAATCTGAAGGCAAATATCAATGTTAAGTTTCTCAGCTCAGCTGTAATGTCTGGGCCCTCCGTTCTCTCTGCTGCAGGTTGTGTGTGTGTCTGAGTGTTATTGACTGCTATGTAGTGATTACCATGCCGGTTGGATGGCATCAGCCACTCGCTGTAATTAATAACCTCATAATCCAGGTTCGGTTGGGTGTCAAGATGCCAGCACGTTAAAGGGGAACACGGAGGTTCTGCACTGAGTTCATGGAAACAAGGCGTAGCCTTATAGTCTATATGAGAAATTATAGCTGCTATTATCCCTCCCAGACAATGATATCAGCTCCAAAAGAAGATTAAAGGTTTAAACAAGTAGGCCTACATAGACATAGACCTAGTTCTTGGAAACCGGATCTCATCATCAAAACTAAACTGAGATTGATGAGATTTAATATCGCTGTCAATATTGCTCTGAGATTTATCATATTCAAATAAACTGCAACAGCAATGCATAAGTCACCACTGTAGTTGTTTTGCAAACGATGAACAGACATATGATGGTACAAAGACGGGGATGTAATACGATTAGGGATGTTTCCTACATATTTTTATATATTGATTCATGGAATTTCAATTCTGACTCCCTTGCTTTGTTTTAATCCGAATTATTTACAATAAAAACATGGTTTTGTCAAATTCATCAAGGGGATTTCTTAAAGGTAGCCCAATCTTTATGAGCGATAGTCTTGTAAAGATTATATTTTTCCTGGAAGGGAAGTCTTGGTACATACATACAAAATTACATTTTATAAGATTGTTTTTAACTGGCCTAACCTGTTTACAAATAGCTATGGCTTTCCGTGCAGCATGAATCAAATCTGTGAATATTAAATAAATTAAACCACTTGCAACTATTATTATTACTAATATTATTAGGCTATTATTATTATTATTGTTATTATTATTATCCTCATCATTATCGTTATTTTATGACACTCTTATTATTTACATCAACATTATTTGTATTGTTGTTGTTCATGTAAAATATTTATTTACCTCAATATTTTAGTTTCCAGTCTATCACTTTAAATGTATATCCACCACAATACGCAACGTGTTAATTACTTATCGTTGCCATTGTTGACGCTAACACTTTCCATTCATTAACAGCGCAGGCGGTAATCACCCATGCAGCTTTTCATTTCTTGACAACTTTCTCTCTGAAGTCAAATGGTTACATGCTAACTGTTTGATGTCCCAAATTAAAAGAGTGATTTGAGTCCGATCCGCTTGCCAATTGTTAGAAGCGTCCGTAACGGTGTAAAACGGTGTAAGAAAACACAACTTGACCATAGACTTCTAGCATTCGTGAGTCAAAATCACTCGATACGGGCAAACAACATACATTTCTTAGGTCTTTCTTTCCAGTGGACATGAGTCGTGGCTGCACATACGTGAGACACATGCATTAGAAGAAAACTGGAGACACTAGGCTTATGTGAAGTTAATCACTCAACAACACTGAAATATTTACTATTTGTGCAAATGACCACAAATTGTGAATTAACACTAAAATGGGGTAGGGCTCAGGCGAACAAATAACAAATTAAATGATTGGCGAGCCATCAAATGAGATTTGAAAACCATTCAAATAAGAGATCGCGACGTCAGTGCACTTATCCAGGGGAAATACAGGAGAGAGAGAGAGGCGCGCGGCAGAGCGAGAGTGTGTGTAGGGGGTGAGATTTGAGAAATGGGAGGGGCTTCTAAACGACTAGAAATGTCAATCAGAGCAAAGAGTCGCAATAATCTAAGGCAATCTGTAAGGACCTGACCTTAGTCCATCCAGATCAATAGGGAAGTGAAGGAGGAAGGCGCAATCGGATCGTTTACACTGGCTGTTTTTTGAGGAAATATAGACTTCCCTTACACTTTGTTGTACTCACTGTAAAGTGGATATCGCAGTACGCACCGCGAGGGCGATTCCCTGCTTTTTGTGATTGCAGCAGACTTTTTTCTACGACCATGTCTTTTCCGCAGCTGGGATACCAGTACATCCGACCGATATACCCACCGGAGCGCCAGGGTATCAGCAATGCCCGAGCCGGTACGGAGTTGAGCCCGTCCGGGGCACTCTCAAACGTTCTCTCAACTATGTATGGATCACCTTTCGCCGCAGCAGCACAGGGCTATGGAGCATTTCTGCCCTATTCAAACGATATATCAATTTTCAATCAATTGGTGAGTGCCTTTGTTTATTTATGCCTCTGGTTTCCTTCATTTGCTTTCTTCCCCATCCAGACTAAAAAAGAGACGTTACGTTATTGAGACAATGATCCATTCAGGACTAAACAAGAAGACTCGTTGGTCAACTTTGTTATTGACTCCTTTTTTTGGAAATAGTTATAGTAGCACTATAACTGAAATGTCAGTCGAAAACCTATGTTTAGACCAATAGAAAATAAAGAAAACAGCTGAAATCAAACGCTATATATTAAGTGTGTATACTGGCATCTTGAAATACAATTAAATGTTTTGCAATTGGTAGGGAAGTGTTATAAATCAAATAGTTTTCTCGCGAACGGAAATGGTGCGTAACAAATAAAAATGTGTAACTTTTGCATATGGTAATGCTTTTGTTAGTCGTAAACGCAGAAATCACAGGTCCTATGTAAAGAAAGATAAATGTGGTGATAGTGGCTTTATATTGCATATATATTGCATATATTAGCCTATATGATTTGGTCTTACTTAACATAAAGCAGAACTTAATTTAGCAAACTTTATTAATCTATCATAATATCTCACACATCCCATTGGGTCTCTGCTCTTTGTCTTTTAGGGTGCTCAGTATGAGTTGAAAGACAGTCCAGGCGTACAAGGACACCCAGGATTTGCCCACCATCACCCAGCGTTTTACCCATATGGCCAGTATCAGTTTGGTGACCCGTCCAGACCCAAAAATGCGACCAGGGAGAGCACGAGTACACTGAAGGCCTGGCTAAGCGAGCATCGTAAGAACCCCTACCCCACCAAGGGGGAGAAGATCATGCTGGCCATCATCACCAAAATGACCCTCACCCAAGTTTCCACCTGGTTCGCCAATGCCAGGAGGAGGCTAAAGAAGGAGAACAAGATGACCTGGACTCCCCGGAGCCGCACAGACGAAGAGGGAAATGTTTACAACAGTGATCACGAGGAGGGAGAGGAAGGGGACAAGAGGGAGGATGAGGAAGAGATTGATTTAGAAAATATCGACACGGAAAATATCGAGAATAAGGACGACTTGGATGATCAGGATGACCTACACGCTGATTTAAAATTAGATGGTAGAAGCGACTCTGAGATTTCAGATGGCTATGAGGATTTACAAGGCCCCGATCAGAGATTTCTGAAGGCTGTAGTGAAGGAGGGCAAAGACATTCACGTGGACCGGGGCGAGCACTTCCACCACCACCATAACTCTTTTGAAATGAAAGCTTCACAACCGAATGTCGAACAACTTAAACTGAATCCGGTGTCCATCAACTCGCCCCCATCAGAAAATAACGCAGCCCCGGCCCAAAAGCCAAAGATTTGGTCTTTGGCGGAGACAGCAACAACCCCTGACAATCCCCGCAAATCTCCACAAATGAATTGCAGCAACACAGTTGGGCCCGCTGCCCAGACCATAATCAGCCCTCATCACAGACTCATCTCTTGTCCTGTTGGGAAAATCCAGAACTGGACAAACCGAGCTTTTTCTGCCCACCAGCTCGCATTACTGAACTCTAACCATTACCTTGGACTGGCGAACCAGGCTTCGGCTAACGGGCTCGCCCTCTACAGCAGGCAGCAACACACGCAGGACAAGAGTCATAGCTCAGACACAGCCGTCACAGGTACATGTCACCAACACTGAGGCTGGCGAGCCTGACTGTATAACAAACGGTTCATTATTACTCTATTTCAGACTTTACTTATCCCTCTTTAACGCATTAGCCTACTTAAATAGGCCTGTCTTGGACAGACATTTTGAGGCCGTAAAGATGATCATAAAAAGTGTGTTTCCATGCTGTCGTTTATGTGACAGAATAAGGTGGCTTTGAAGCTTTGAACTGGGGGAATACAGACAGAGGTGGTCGGAATAAAAGGCATTGGTTTTTAATGTTATTATCAGCTGGTTTATTGTGAGAATGGATTATTATTCATGGTTTTTAAATTCAGCAGTTGGCCCCATATTTCTTTGTCACTTACCTACTTCAGTATTGTACGTGCTTGTATTTAACCCGTGACTGACGTGAAGATCCCCAGGCAGTAAAATAAAGTATAGACTAAATTCACTGCGACAGTGCTGTGCTCTAGTTAAAGACGGGGAAATGAATGCATTTTTTAAATGTATTTTATTGCCATTATTATTTCAGAGAGATCTAGTGCCTTGGAAGCAGAGAAAAAGTTGTTAAAAACAGCCTTTCACCCAGTTCATAGACGGTAAGAGACTGTCATCTTTATGTTATTTGGCTATATTATTTTTGATGCACATCCTATTTTATCGTTGACTACCACATTTACTCAAACTGCAGCCCCTGTGTTGTATTTGTAGGACATCGAATAGATGGATTCCTCCGTGCTTGTCTAATTTCGTTGAGGCCTCAAAATATATTTGCATATTTGTCATGCAAAACCCCCAGCTCAAATTTACCACATTGGTTTTATAACCGGCTCTCATTTTCCAAAAGCAATCTTCACTTCATATCACTTTACTTTTCAAGCAATTCATTACCTTGCAGTTGTGGGTTATTATTATTTTCCCTTTTCTGAGTGTATTTATTTTCTTGACCCGTGTGTTGCAGGCCTCAGAATCAACTCGAAGCAGCCATGGTCCTGTCAGCTCTCGCCTCCTCCTAGACTTTGACTTTTTCTCTTTCTTTTTATGGTTTTATTTGAATCAGTTGTAAGGAATGTAAAATAAGAATAATACATCTGTGTGTACTTACCTTGTAAGCATGTCCTGTGTAAACCTGCTAATGTTATAATGTATGAACCAGTAGTCTGTGAGTTTTCTTTTTCTTTTTGTAAGTTCTGTGAGGATTTGATGTTCAAAATGTTTTGTATATAAAGTTAAGAAAATGTACATACTTGTGAACCAAATTGTACAAGAAAGTCTATATTTTGGCTAATAAATGAACTGCTGCAACTTTATTCAAATCGCTTGTGATTTTTGGGACGATGTTTGTCTGATGATTGTTTTGTGAAAGGAGAATTAGTTGTTGTGGGCGTTAGATGTTACGAATTAGATTTTGAAGTGGTGCACAATTGCAGTGCTTTGCTTTTTGCATGTGTGTGTATCTGTCTGCGTAGCCTACGGCGAATAGGCTTCATCATACTTGGTTGTGATAAGTAAATATTCTAGCAGGATTTGAGGCCTTTTCATATGAGGGACGTAAGAGTAATTAGCTGATTATTGCATCGTACATTTGGATATTACTGTTCTGGGATTATCCTTATTGAGGCGTAACAGACGAATTAAAATGAATAATTATTTCATTAATTTTCGTATGAAAATTGTATGGCATATGAAGAGAATTTATGTAGGCCTACTGACCATTTGGATGGAACTATTTTGGACTGAGAGGTTAAACATCGTATAGGCTGGCTATGCGTAAATGGGTTGTGGTGTATGTACGATGCAATCTCAGTTCGCGTGTAATATTTGTGTTAGGCCTACTACATGTTTTTTTTATGCATCTTCAATTTGGTCAGCCGCTGTGGGCTGCACTGCTAACCATATGCCACCAATACATTGTGATATCATTTATTTAGGTTTGTTTCAACATCTAAGATAATTTGCATGTCAGAAGCGTTGTGAGACAAAGTTTATGTAAAGTTGGAGTTGGAGCTCCCTCTACAGTCAAAACTAGTCACCATCGTCGATTCTGCGGTCTGGAAAAGACAGGGATAGGGATATTTTAACCTAAATCACAACTTTCTATTGTAATTATTAATATATAATCAAGCCATTGAACAATTATTTTCACATAGGTCCATCGTAAAAGCGTTTGTCATGATTTGGCATGCATTAAAATACAACCTTCTCCAGCGTTACACTCAATTGACCTAAAAAGGTTTAGGGATATGATAATTGCATTCTTAACAATTAATTGATCAATGTTTTTTATATGACCTTTATTTGTACATATTAACTTGGGAAATGTTCCTGCTGCATAAACACCATTGTTAATAAACAGGCCACATAAACAAAAATAAAATAAATGGGGTGCATATTCACACAATTCGTTGTTTCAGTATCCTTTAATTTAGTTTTTTTTCCCTCAGTTTATTTCACTTCACAAAAAAGTATTAAACGTTTAAATTGTACATTTCAACCGCCTCTTCAAAATGGTTGAAAGGTGTTCTAGGCCTATGATCATTCCCCAATTTAAGCCTACTGCAACAAAAGAATCAAGAAAAAACATTACATCCTATCGAATTTGCGACATGTTTACAGTCAACTGTGCAGTGAAATTAAGCGCAGATTTCGAAATAGAAACGAAATACGTGAAAATAAGACACTTTTGTATATTTATGAATGTGTTTGAATTAGCCAATTAAATAGTCTTCTTCAAAAACCTACATTGTTTTACCTAGAAAATAGAAGAATACAGACAATATGGCTTCAAATTGTATGGGGAGCCCCAGATTTCCTTTTTCCCTCTTTGTTGAAGTTTTTTTTTAATCATACAAATGGCGCATTCTGTCACACATTCCACCAATTGAGCGCGTTTTGGGTTGATTGGCCAATGGAGAGCAGGACCGCTTTGTTTTCAGGGCTCGCTCTGGGATGGTTACATAGCAGCGCAACACAACAGATAGGAAAGCCCAACATTTCCAACCGACATTCGAGGCTGTGCTTAGAGACCCAGCCTGGGGAGAAAACTTTGGACCGGGGCTTGGTATTCTACTAAGTAGGCTGGCCTACTCGCGCTCCTCTCACCATGCTGCCTTCCTGTCCAATCAATTATCTTCCTGAGAGCCCTCTATCTAACTGCGCGCGCACTATGCATATTTATAAGTCACAGCGGCTAGTTGTGACACTGATTGATGTAATAATTTTTCTGGTTTGTGCCCTCTTTCACTCCGAAACGCACCGGCACCACGAGCTCTGGCTGCACAGCGCGGCGCAGGAAGTAATTCTGTCACACGGCGCATTCGCCTATCACCGATGACCCACTAAAAACACATAGCACAGGTCACGAGAGAGAACGCGCTTCCCATACCAATGAACATGCCCAAAGATGTCTCGGTTGTTCAAATTAACTCTAGCCTACAATGAAACTTAAACCCACAGTATAAAAGTACATCATATTTGATACATGTAAATGTAACCAACATATACAGTATCACACTTAATCTCAGAATCAGGCACAAGTATTAAAACGTAGTCAAATTGACAGAATAGATTGACATGATATTACATAATTTTTCATCAAAAACAGGCATTACAAATACTTTTTCCTGTCAGTGATAGTACTTGCAGTGGAATAATAAACTATAAAGAACCCCCACAACTATCTCCCCTCCTACTCACACATACACATGTGTGCGCACGTTCATTACGATCATAAATATTGATGATGATTTCCTCCGTGTTCTGGGGGATGTTAGTTGACAAGGGAGCTTCTGGAACAATCTCTCTTGATCATGAGAATTAAATCGGAATGCTACTGAAGGGACAGCGATCGTTGTTCAGAGTGCAGAGGACCTCTTCTGATTCGTGCATGAAATTAGGGATTACAATTCCTCAGTACAAACAAACGAATCATGCCTGTGTCTATGTCGCCATACGTGTCAAACCTGCTACGGGTTGAACAGAGAAAATGGAATGCATTAGCTAACATTTCGCTCAGAGCTACACAGCACAGCGCATGCAGGGGCCACTTCCAGCGGGGCACGGTGTGTCACTCATTTCCCCGCGTTAAGTGGATGTCCTCGTGCCTATTGAGCAATAATCAACACTGACTCCTCTTTTTATTTCCTCGCTCCCAGCGATGTTAAATACTCTGACTGATTGATTCGCCAGAGAGTATGGTTTAATAGCACAACGGATAAAAAAGGAAAGGCAACACACATTTACGGATGGACACCTTGCTTGTGCGCATTTATACCCAGAAAATAACAAGACAAAGAACAGCTATATGGTCAAAACAACATCATTTTTACAAAAAGCAGTGTCCTTAATATAAATGTAGTAGTGTAGATATCATATTCATGAGGAATATGAAATGTGAGAATAAACATAAATACACACACATTTTCGTTTTTATAGACAAGTTCATTATTGTGCTTGTTGGGCAGTTCTATTTTACATTATAAAGTGAGAGTGATCTGAGGTGAGTCTCATGCACCAAGGCTGTGGGAAACCCAGTTCCTATTGACACGCTGCAAATAAATGGCATTTCAGTCCATCACTAATCACATGTCCTTTGTTGTCCTGAGTGCTGCTCACATCCAGCATCAATGAATAAAGACAGAGGTACATAGCTACGCCCTGCAAAAAAAGGAATGCATTGTTAAAAACTGAATTTGAGGGGGGAAAATCCAAGATAGAAGATAGAATCATGAAAAGGAAGTCTAATCTGTAATTTTGAGCTGTGCATTGATCCAGAGAGGAGGGTGGGCAGACAGGACGGATGGATCGGACGCGGTAGTGCCAGGTTGGACGGTGTAGTAGTGGGGCCGGTGAAGGGGCCTGGCCAGGTCAGGCAGCCAATGGAGCCATCAGAGAGAGATGGAGGACCCATGTGAATGGAGAGAACGAGAACAGAGGAGTAAATAAACAGAAGAAGGGGCCAGAGGTGCCCTGTGAAAGAGAAGGCATGCCCAAATAAAGAGGGTCAGCCTCGTGTTTTCACCTCATCCTCCCCTTCTGTCATTGCGACCCTCATCCCCCTCTGTCCCCTGTCCGCTCACGCCACACCCCCTCCTGACACAGAGACGGACAAATGTCATCTCCTTTGTGGCCCCAGTCCAGCTTTGAAGAGGACCACTTTCTTTGTCCTGTGAGCTAATCCCTTTATGAGGCACTGCTGATATTCCCTGTCCCCTACAACACACACACACACGCACGCACGCACGCACGCACGCACGCACGCATACGCACACGCACACGCACACACACACACACACACACATGCATACGCACACACACACACACACACACACACACACACACACACTAGGCACGGCAGGCCCAGAGGGTTGCCCGTTAAAACCCACCCATCCTGGGTGTTAGTCTGTGACCACAGGAGGAGAAGAGATCATCTCAGAGAGAACACATATCCCACCACAACGATATATCTCTGGTACACAGGGTTACAGGCCTTTCCACACCAGTCCAACATGTTATTGAGTTTACTTTACACATTGGATTTGAAAAGAGCTATACAGAAAAGCTCTCTCTGTAGTATGTCAAAGATTTGGACCTGCAACTCATGTGCCCCAATGTATGTTTTATAGCCCATATTTATTATTAACTGTGGAAGTGGTGCACAAACAGGTTAAGGAATGGCCAGTGAGAGAGACAGAGAGTAAAGAGGGTTGTTCTGTTTTCCCCAGGCCTACTATAGAGGACAAAAGGCCGGGAAGGAGTGAAATTCTCCTGGGCCGGAGCAGGAGAGAGGGAGGGCACCGATTTCATGCCTATTGTTGATGGGGGTTAGAAAGAGGAATTCTTTCACTGAATCCGAAAGGCAACAAGTGGGGAATGGGAGACAGGCGGACAGAGGGAGAGGCGTCTAGGCTTTTGCCGTTCACCCATCTGTAAGATTGTGCTTTTCTCAGCCCCCGTTAGACTCATCCCTCAGCCTCGCCCAAGTTACAGGGCAATTATGGAAATGCAGCTTTAAAGCAGAGCACTGCTCTCTTTATGTTCTTCCCCCTGACAAAGCAAAGGGCTCGGGCCTTTTTATCCCACCCCTCTATTAAACATGCTTCTGCACTACCATGCATATGTTCTGACTTTCTCCTTTTTGTCACTCAATGGAGTTGCATCTGTTGGTAAAGATTCAACTAAAGACTGGAATAAAGAACGAAATGTAGATATATGATAGTATTTATGAAAGTGTGTTTTTTTAAACTTGTTTATGGGGGTAGTATATTGAAAGAGTTTGTTGACTATTGAAGACGAGCCGAGAGCTGGTGTATAAAATGTCTCTCGCTCGCCGGCCTCATTGCCTTGTGGAAGAGCTGCATGGTTTTACCAGCGGGAGGGAGGGAGGGAGGGAGGGAGGGAGAGAGAGAGAGAGAGAGAGAGATCTCCACTCTCCACCCCACGCCCTCTCCTCACACGTCACTAACAGAGGCACAGCAACCAGCCACTCTACTCTTTCTCAGCTTTGTACATTAGTCAGCGGTGTAGCACAGAATTTAGCCGCACGGTGCGAACTAATAAGACACATTTTCTTCTGCTTTTGAGATGATCACACGGGAGTGAGGTCTCTAGCAGGGCGAAGGGAGAGGCTCTCCGCACACAGCAGAGGCCTTGTACGACAGCACCTTTACACCCCCAACACATCTAACACATGCCAATACTGGCCCTTTCACTCATCACTGTTAATGAGAGGACATATTTTGGACGTTTCCAATATTTGTACAGACTTCATACATTGCATACAGGCCCCTTTATTCACAATCACATGCAGGCACTGACACTGGTTGAGTTCCATGTCACATCCTATCCCTATGTAGTGCACTAGTTTTGACCAGGGCCCTATACTACTTTTGACCCATAGAGCTCTGGTCAAAAGTAGTGCACTTTCTAGGGAATAGGGTGCCATTTGGGATGCACATACTGTCTAGTCTCCTAGATGTAGAAGGACAAGAGGAAAACTCCTTGAGACTCTAGCACATGATTGGCTGGATTGTGGCTGGTAAAGGGAACTTAATAAATTCTTCCTCCTTGGAACACTGTCAAACAAGTCCTTTCTTACATCTTGCCATGAATACATTACAGACTGTGTGTGATTGATTAGAGACCCTCTGGAGAGGGTGAACAGATGAACCCAGTCCCTCAGCTTGATTAATAGACTTTATTAAGAGACTGAGCTCCTTTTTAATAATAGTAATGTAATAGGGAATCTACCCACTACTATCACTACTCTGGTTTCTCTCCTTCTCCTTCTCGGTTTCTCTCCTTCTCCTTCTCGGTTTCTCTCGTGATCCTTCTCAGTTTCTCTCCTTCTCGGTATCTCTCTTTCTCTGTTTCTCTCCTCCTTCTCGGTTTCTCTCCTTCTCCTTCTCAGTTTCTCTCCTTCTCCTTCTCGGTTTCTCTCCTTCTCCTTCTCAGTTTCTCTCCTTCTCGGTATCTCTCTTTCTCTGTTTCTCTCCTCCTTCTCGGTTTCTCTCCTTCTCCTTCTCGGTTTCTCTCCTTCTCAGTCTCGGTTTCTCTCCTTCTCTTTCTCGGTTGCGCTCCAAATGGCACCCCATTCCCTATATAGTGCACTTTTGACCCAAGAAAGTAGTACACTACATAGGGAATATGGTGCCATTTGGGATGCAACCCTCCTCTCCTTCCTCTCTTTTCTTTGATCCATATCCCTGTATACATTGCATTATATTCATTCATTCCCAGTATCTCCATCAAGCCATATCCATCACATGGCTATCAGCATGGCACAGTGGAGTTTGGAATTTTTCCACTTTGCACACAGAGCAGGAACACAATGGGTTTCTATTTTGTCTTTTGTGTCTCTCACGCTGCACAATATGAAAGCATTAAAAAGTCAATTGTTTTTTGTATCTTTTGCAAACAGTCTCTCTTGGCAATTTGGAAGACAGGATTAATGTTGTGTACTGCTCCACATGCAGTTAACAGCCAAATTAGAATGACTCAATATTGGATTCATAAAACGTTCTTGATCGCCAATATATCATAACTGAAATGATGGTTTTATTGCTCTGCACCTCGGTGGCAGAACTGGTTATCAGTGTTATGACACAGCGCAGATTGTTTGTGTAGTGTGTGTGTGTGTGTGTGTGTGTGTGTGTGTGTGTGCGTGCGCCAATCAGAGAGAAAGAGATCACCACAGACGGAGAGTATTTAGGCTCACTCTACAGACAGACAAGAAGCTGATGATCAGTCTGCCAGTATAGTACAGTGTGGGCGTGGCAAGGCGTTGGTTGGGTACAGGTCTTAACTCCCTACCAGGAAGCTAGTCAGCCAATAGCCACCCAGTCAAAGCTCCACTGCTTATCAGTGTGACTGAAACAAGAGAGCAGTACTACGGTACAGGGCAAGCTAGGCCAGCCAGGGGACACACACATACACCACCACTTATCAACATAGCTAAATGTTGCAATACACGACTGTGATGTTGGTGATTTATTCAAACAGTGATACTACTGATAGGGGCATTCACAGCCACCACATTCCAGCTCTGATCAAGACAGGTTATGTTTGTTTTACTGAGGCAGTCTAGACAGCAACATCCAGGGGATGACATCACCGCCTAGCCTAACCTAGCCTAGCCTAGCCTAGCCTAGCCAGACCAGACCAGACATACAGCAAACAGTGTGTGTGTGTGTGTGTGTGTGTGTGTGTGTGTGTGTGTGTGTGTGTGTGTGTGTGTGTGTGTGTGTGTACTGCTTGCTTGTTGTAAACGTGGGCAGGCAGTAGGTCGATACTGCAGGTGTGAGGCCTTAGCTGTATAATGATGATGCCTACAAGTGTTGGAGATGTAAACTCAGGTTATTGATCTCCAACCCTTCAATACGGTGAGTATTGAAGTCTAACAGACAGAATCAAGGTCTTCCATGTCTGACTGTCTGTTTAGGCACCCATGGCCAGTCTTCACTCTAGTTCAAAAACTATTTGGGACTTTTCTATTGGTTCCTTTGCAGCAGGAAAGATCAATCAAGCACCGTATTTCAAATGGTTTAAAATAGTAATTGAACCCTGCTCTGGTCCGCTCGGAGAGGAGAGGACGAGAGAGTAGTGGAGAAGAGGAGAGGACAGGAGGCAAAAAGCACTCCATTCTTCCCAACTTCTCTCTTTGTGCTTAGATAAACTTGTTGTCAGGCACATTGTGGCCCACTCCATGTGACACCTCACTCTGATAATGGCATTTCCATGCAAATGACAGAGGGTGAGAGAGCAGTGACACCAATTGTGTGTGTGTTTTGTTTGTGTTTTGTGTGTACAATTTATGCGTCTGTTTTTTCGTGCATGTGTGTGTGTGTGTATTTGAGAATGAAAGGGTGTATGACAGAACTATTCAACAGTACGAGAGGTGCTTTGTGTACAATGGACATATTTAGGAATGTTCTACGTTTGAAGGGAGTTATCAGTACTGATTATCCAACCAAACCAAACTTTATTCATCATGCTAGTTTGTGCTGAAATGGGTTGTTGTGCACTGCTGGAGCCAAGGTTGTATCATAACACCCCTCACGCTGCCAGTCAGAGACTGAGTCCCAAATGACACCCTATTCCCAATATAGTTCACTACTTTTGACCACTATATAGGGAATAGGGTTTAATTTGGGGATGCAACCAGACAGACTGGAAGATGGAGGTGGGGGTTATTTTCGGAAGTGGCAGAAGAAGCGCATGGGCGAGCCGGGCAGCACCCCATGAATGTTCCCCCTCCATCCCCAGCTGAGAGCCTCCTCTCTGGGCTTTGTCTCGCAGAGAGAAGGGGGCACAATGAAGTGGCGCTCTCAGAAACGGTGAGGGGTTGGCGCTGTGTCACTTTGTCCTCCCTCTGAGGGGGCAGTGAGTACGTGCCGCCCTGTCTGTTGTCATGCTAAGACCACAGCACCACTCACTGGAACTGTATCCCCAGTATCCCCCATTCACAGACAGCCCAGCTCAGCCCACATCACACTCACACAGTACAGGGAAGGAGAGACACATGGAGGACATTCAATTTCCTTCTCTAATACCCCATGCTTCCTCAAAGACAAAAGCTTGAGTATTTCTCAAAGAAATTAGCTCTGCTCCCATGCAGGAGCCATGGAAAGGAAACGCTTGGTTAGTTGATGAAGAGGAGGGGTTAGGAGTTTGGACCCTCAGGTCCTATGGGACCATCACAATCTTCATAGCGTAGCTTAGTTTTCCTCTGAGATTGACCATGGGAAAAGGCATGTCTAATGTCATTTCACAGGTAGATAAAGCAGGAGATTGGAGAGTAATTGCCAGTAATAACAGATAGTTCTCAGAAATCCCCTGAGACATATTTTCTTCTTCTCTTCAATTTACCAATGAAGATTCGCTGTAAATGTAGCTATGCAGGCTAACGAAATATACAAACTCTGACCTGTGACCTTTGTACTCTAGTTTGAAGGTCATGGCTCTCCTTTACATACACAGATGAGGTCCTCTATCCGGAAATGATAAGACAAACAACAGAGAAGAGGTAAGGTCAGCGAGTTAAAGCAACAGCTGAGATGACAGTTAATTGGCCGAGGGCGGTTGTAACTGTCATCTATTTCCCCCAGGCTGACGAGTCTGACAGGGGATTCTCCCCTGGCCTCTGCCTCTGCCTCTGCCTCTGCCTCTGCCTCTGCCTCTGCCTCTGCTTGTCAGTTTGTCTGTCTGTCTGGCTGCCTGTCTGATTTAGCAGGGCCTGGTCCCCGGTCTGGTCCTGGCTACGGTGCGGTGTGAGAGAGGTTGTGTGTGAGGGAGATAATGATCCTTTGTCCACGCCACTCAGCGCTCCACTGGCACACAGCTGGCACACAGCTGGCCATCTCTTACCCCCCCCCCCAGTCCCGGCCCGCTACAGAATGCCAGACATACAGTGTAAAGGAATAGGGGTAGAGTGGGTTAAGAGAGAATAACATTATTGTTAATGTGGAGGAGGAGATGTGAGGAGGTGGAAGGAGGAAGCCACACGGCACAGGGGCCTCCTGCTGCCCCCAGGATCCATCTGCAGCTCTGCAGGACACGGCAGGAGGAGGTCCGTTAGTGACGGACAGCAGATAGCTAATGACTTTGATTAAGGCAGGCAGAAGACACGTTTAGGTTGAATGCATTCAGTTGTGTAACTGACTAGACATAATACTCTTTAGGCCAACAACCCCCTCTTTAATTTTTAATTTTTAATTTCACCTTTATTTAACCAGGTAGGCCAGTTGAGAACAAGTTCTCATTTACAACTGCGACCTGGCCAAGATAGAGCAAAGCAATGCGACACAGACAACAGAGAGTTACACATGGGATAAACAAATGTACAGTCAATAACACAATAGAAAAGTCTACATACAGTTTGTACAAATGTAGTAAGATTAGGGAGGTAAGGCAATAAATAAGCCATAGAAGGGAAGTAATTACAATATACCAACTGAACACTGGAGTGATAGATGTGCAGAAGATGAATGCAAGTAGAGATACTGTGGTGCAAAGGAGCAAAAAATAATAATAACAAAAATGGGGATGAGGTAGTTGGGTGGACTGTTTACAGATGGGCTATGTACAGGTGCAATGATCGGTAAGCTGCTCTGACAGCTGATGCTTAAAGTTGGTGAGGGAGATAAGAGTCTCCAGCTTCAGTGATTTTTGCAATTCGTTCCAGTCACTGTGCAGCAGAGAACTGGAAGGAAAGGCGGCCAAAATAGGAGTTGGCTTTGGGGGTGACCAGTGAAATATACCTGCTGGAGCGCGTGCTACGGATGGGTGCTGCTATGGTGACCAGTGAGCTGAGATAAGGCGAGGCTTTACCTAGCAAAGACTTGTAGATGACCTGGAGCCAGTGGGTTTGGCGACGAAAATGAAGCGAGGGCCAGCCAGAGAGAGCATACAGGCCACAGTGGTGGGTAGTATATGGGGTTTTTGTGACAAAACGGATGGCACTGTGATAGACTGCATCCAATTTGCTAAGTAGAGTGTTGGAGGCTATTTTATAAATTACTTCGCTGAAGTCAAGGATCGGTCGGATGGTCAGTTTTACGAGGGTATGTTTGGCAGCATGAGTGAAGGATGCTTTGTTGCGAAATAGGAAGCCGATTCTAGATTTAATTTTGGATTGGAGATGCTTAATGTGAGTCTGGAAGGAGAGTTTACAGTCTAACCAGACACCTAGGTATTTGTAGTCCCATATTTAAGTCAGAACCGTCCAGAGTAGGGATGGCAGTCGGACGGGCGGGTGTGGGCAGCGATTGGTTGAAGAGCATGCATTTAGTTTTACTTGCATTTAAGAGGAGTTGGATGCCACGGAAGGAGTGTTGTATGGTATTGAAGCTCATCTGGAGGTTTGTTAGCACAGTGTCCAAAGAAGGGCCAGAAGTATACAGAACGGTGTCGACTGCGTAGAGGTGGATCAGAGAATAATCAGCAGCAAAAGCAACATCATTGATGAATACAGAGAAAATAGTCAGCCTGAGAATTGAACCCTGTGGCACCCCCATAGAGACTGCCAGAGGTCCGGACAACAGGCCCTCCGATTTGACACACTGAACTCTATCTGAGAAGTAGTTGGTGAACCAGGCGAGGCAGTCATTTGAGAGACCAAGGCTGTTGAGTCTGCCGATAAGAATACGGTGATTGACAGTCGAAAGCCTTGGCCAGGTTGATAAATATGGCTGCACAGTATTGTCTTTTATCGATGGTGGTTATGATATCGTTTAGGACCTTGAGCGTGGCGGAGAAGGTATGGTGGGATTCAAAATGAATCAAATCAAATCAAATTGTCACATACACATGGTTAGCAGATGTTAATGCGAGTGTAGCGAAATGCTTGTGCTTCTAGTTCCGACAATGCAGTAATAACCAACGAGTAATCTAACCTAACAATTCCACAACAACTACCTTATACACAAAGTGTAAAGGAATGAAAGAATATGTACATAAAATGTATGAATGAGTAATGGTACAGAACAGCATAGGCAAGAGGCAGTAGATGGTATCGAGTACAGTATATACATATGAGATGAGTAATGTAGGGTATGTAAACATATAAAAGTGGCATTGTTTAAAGTGGCTAGTGATACATGTATTACATCAAGATGGCAAGATGCAGTAGATGGTATAGAGGACAGTATATACATGAGATGAGTAATGTAGGGTTCGTAAACATGATATTAAGTGGCATTGTTTAAAGTGGCTAGTGATACATTTTTTACATCAATTTTTACATTATTAAAGTGGCTGGAGTTGAGTCAGTATGTTGGCAGCAGCCACTCAATGTTAGTGGTGGCTGTTTAACAGTCCGATGGCCTTGAGATAGAAGCTGTTTTTCAATCTCTCGGTCCCTGCTTTGATGCACCTGTACTGACCTCGCCTTCTGGATGATAGCGGGTTGAACAGGCAATGGCTCGGGTGGTTGTTGTCAATGATGATCTTTATGACCTTCCTGTGACATCGGGTGGTGTGGGTGTCCTGGAGGGCAGGTAGTTAGCACCTGTTGATGCGTTGTGCAGACCTCACTACCCTCTGGAGAGCCTTACGTTTGTGGGCGCAGCAGTTGCCGTATCAGGCGGTGATACAGCCCGACAGGAGGCTCTCAATTGTGCATCTGTCAAAGTTTGTGGGTGCTTTTGGTGACAAGCCAAATTTCTTCAGCCTCCTGAGGTTGAAGAGGCGCTGCTGCGCCTTCTTCACTATGCTGTATGTGTGGGTGGACCAATTCAGTTTGTCCGTGATGTGTACGCCGAGGAACTTAAAACTTACTACCCTCTCCACTACTGTCCCGTCGAAGTGGGTAGGGGGGTGCTCCCTCTGCTGTTTCCTGAAGTCCACGATCCACTCCTTTGTTTTGTTGACGTTGAGTGTGAGGTTATTTTCCTGACACCACACTCCGAGGGCCCTCACCTCCTCCCTGTAGACCGTCTTGTCGTTGTTGGTAATCAAGCCTACCACTGTAGTGTCGTCTGCAAACTTGATGATTGAGTTGGAGGTGTGCATGGCCACGCAGTCGTGGGTGAACAGGGAGTACAGGAGAGGGCTCAGAACGCACCCTTGTGGGGAACCAGTGTTGAGGATCAGCGGGGTGAGCTGTAGTCGATGCCGAGCTGTAGTCGATGAACAGCATTCTCACATAGGTATTCCTCTTGCCAAGATGGGTTAGGGCAGTGTGCAGTGTGGTTGCGATTGCGTCGTCTGTGGACCTATTGGGGCGGTAAGCAAATTGGAGTGGGTCTAGGGTGTGAGGTAGGGTGGAGGTGATATGGTCCTTGACTAGTCTCTCAAAGCACATCATGATGGCGGAAGTGAGTGCTACGGGATGGTAGTCGTTTAGCTCAGTTACCTTAGCTTTCTTGGGAACAGGAACAATGGTGGCCCTCTTGAAGCATGTGGGAACAGCAGACTGGGATAAGGTTTGATTGAATATGTCCGTAAACACACCAGCCAGCTGGTCTGCGCATGCTCTGAGGACACAGCTGGGGATGCCGTCTGGGCCTGCAGCCCTGCGAGGGTTAACACGTTTAAATGTTTTACTCACATCGGCTGCAGTGAAGGAGAGTCCTCAGGTTTTGGTAGTGGGCCGTGTCAGTGGCACTGTATTGTCCTCAAAGGGAGCAAAGTTGTTTAGGCTGTCTGGGAGCAAGACATCCTGGTCCGCGACGGGGCTGGTTTTCTTTTTGTAATCTGTGAGTGACTGTAGACCCTGCCACATACCTCTGGTGTCTGAGCCGTTGAATTGCGACTCTACTTTGTCTATATACTGACGCTTAGCTTGTTTGATTGCCTTGCGGAGGGAATAACTACACTGTTTGTATTCGGTCATGTTTCCGGTCACCTTGCCCTGCGTAAAATCAGTGGTTCGCGCTTTCAGTATCGCGGGAATGCTGCCATCAATCCACGGTTTCTGGTTGGGGAATGTTTTAATTAACACTGTGGGTACAACATCACCGATGCACTTGCTAATAAACTCACTCACCGAATCAGCGTATTCATCAATGTTGTTGTTTGACGCAATGCGGAACATATCCCAGTCCACGACATCGAAGCAATCTTGAAGCATGGAATCAGATTGGTCGGACCAGCGTTGAACAGACCTTTGCGCATTTTAGTTTCTGTCTATAGGCTGGGAGCAACAAATGGAGTCGTGGTCAGCTTTTACGAAAGGAGGGCGGGGGAGGGCCTTATATGCGTTGCGGAAGTTAGAATAACAATGATCCAGGGTTTTACCAGCCCTGGTTGCACAATCGATATGCTGATAGAATTTAGGGAGTCTTGTTTTCAAATTAGCCTTGTTAAAATCCCCAGCTACAATGAATGCAGCCTCGGGATATGTGGTTTCCAGTTTACATAGAGTCAAATGAAGTTCGTTCAGGGCCATCGATATGTCTGCTTGGGGGGTAATATATGCGGCTGTGATTATAATCGAAGAGAATTCTCTTGGTAGATAATGCGGTCGGCATTTGATTGTGAGGAATTCTAAGTCAGGTGAACAGAAGGACTTGAGTTCCTGTATATTGTTATGATCACACCACGTCTCTTTAATCATAAGGCATACCGCCCCTTCTTCTTCTTACCAGAAATATGCTTGTTTCTGTTGTCACGATTTGTGAAGAAACCAGCTAGCTGTACCGACTCTGATAGCGTGTCTCGAGTGAGCCATGTTTCTGTGAAGCAAAGAACGTTATAGTCTCTTATGTATCTCTGGAATGCTATCCTTGCTCAGATTTCATCTACCTTGTTGTCAAGAGACTGGACATTGGCGTGTAGAATGCTCGGGAGCGGTGCGCGATGTGCCCGTGTCCGGAGCCTGACCAGAAGGCCGCTTTGTCTGCCCCTTTTACAGCATTTTTGTTTTGGTTTGCCGGCTGGGATCCGATCCATTGTCTTGGGTGGTGGGCAAAACAAAGGATCCGCTTCGGGAAAGTCGTATTCCTGGTCGTAATGTTGGTGAGTTGACGTTGCTCTTATATCCAATAGTTCCTCCCGACTGTATGTAATAAAACCTAAGATTACCTGTGGTAACAATGTAAGAAATAACAAGTAAAAAAACAAAATAGTGCATAGTTTCCGAGGAATGCGAAGAGAGGCGGCCGTCTCTGTTGGCGCCGAAAATATAGATTGGTGATCTGTTTGTTAACTTGGCTTTCAAAGACTTTAGTAAGGCAGGGTAGGATAGATATAGGTCTGTAACAGTTTGGGTCTAGAGTGTCACCCGCTTTGAAGAGGGGGATGACTGCGGCAGCTTTCCAATCTTTAGGGATCTCAGATGATAGGAAAGAAAGGTGGAACACAGCTAGTAATAGTGGTTGCAACAATTGCAGCGGATAATTTTAGAAAGAGAGGTTCCAGATTGTCTAGCCCAGCTGATTTGTAGTGGTCCAGATTTTGCAGCTCTTTCAGAACATCAGCTATCTGGATTTGGGTGAATGAGAAATGGGGAGGCTTGGGCATGTTGCTGTGGGGGGTGCAGAGCTGTTGACCGGGGTAGGGGTAGCCAGGTGGAAAGCATGGCCAGCTGTAGAAAAATGCTTATTGAAATTCTCGATTATCTAGATTTATCGGTGGTGACAGTGTTTCCTAGCCTCAGTGCAGCTGGCAGGAGGTGCTCTTATTCCCCAAATTTTGGGAGTTTGTGCTACAGGATACAAATTTCTGTTTGAAAAAGCTAGCCATTTCTTTCCTAACTGCCTGTGTGTATTGGTTCCTAACTTCCCAGAAAGATTGCATATCATAGGGGCTATTCGATATTAATGCAGTACACCACAGGATGTTTTTGTGCTGGTCAAGGGCAGTCACGTCTGGAGTGAACCAGGGCTATATCTGTTCTTAGTTCTAAAAAACAATTGAAAGTGGCATGCTTATTTAAGATGGTGAAGAAAGCACTTTTAAAGAATAACCAGGCATCCTCTACTGACGGAATGAGGTCAATATCCTTCCAGGATTCCCGGGCAGGTTGATTAGAAAGGCCTGCTCGCTGAAGTGTTTTAGGGAACGTTTGACAGTGATGAGGGGTGGTTGTTTGACCACAGACCCATTACGGAAGCAGGCAATGAGGCAGTGATCACTGAGATCCTGGTTGAAGACAGCAGAGGTGTATTTAGAGGGCAGGTTGGTCAGGATGATATCTATGAGGGTGCCCATGTTTACGGATTTAGGGTTGTACCTGGTAGGTTCCATGATCATTTGTGTGAGATTGAGGGCATCTAGTTTCGATTGTAGGACTGCTGGGGTGTTAATCATATCCCAATTTAGGTCACCTAACAGTACAAACTCTGAAGCTAAATGGGGGGCAATTAATTCACATATGGTGTCCAGGGCACAGCTGGGGGCTGAGGGGGGTCTATAACAAGCTGCAACAGTGAGAGACATATTTCTGGAAAGGCAGATTTTTTAAAGTGGAAGCTCAAACTGTTTGGGCACAGACCTGGATAGCATGACAGAACTCTGCAGGCTATCTCTGCAGTAGATTGCAACTCCACCCCCTTTGACTGTTCTATCTTGACAGAAAATGTTGTAGTTGGGGATGGAAATTTCAGAATTTTTGGTGGCCTTCCTAAGCCAGGATTCAGACATGGCTAGGATATCAGGGTGTGCTAAAGCAGTGAATAAAACAAACTTAGGGAAGAGGTTTCTGATGTTAACATGCATGAAACCCGGCTTTTAGGGTTACAGAAGTCAACAAATGATAGATAGCACTTAGGGAATAGGAGTGGAACTGGAGGCTACAGGGCCTGGCTTAACCTCTACATCACCAGAGGAACAGAGGAGGAGTAGAATAAGGGTACGGCTACAGACTATAAGAACTGGTCGTCTAGTGCATTGGGGACAGAGAATAAAAGGAGCAGGTTTCTGGGTGTGGTAGAATAGATCCAAGGCATAATGTACAGACAAGGGTATGGTAGGATGTGAGTACAGTGGAGGTAAACCTAGGCATTGAGTGACGATGAGATAGCAGTAGACAAGGCATATTGACATTAAAGAGAGGCATAAAGCAATCACAGGTGTTGATCAGGAGAGCTAAGACAACAACGGGTAAATGGTGATGAATGGGCAGAGTGGGTCAGTTAGCTACATACAGGACCCGAATTCGAGGCTGGGGCCGACAGGTAAACAAAATGAGGTACCGTGTTATTGAAACAGTCCAGGGGGCATCAGCTGTGTAGCCGAGTAGGCTCAAAAGAGCAGCAATAGGTGAGTTAGGGTGCTGTTCGGTAGTCACTACTACTCTAGGCGAGGAGGGGACACAGCGGTCAGAAAAGCTAGTGGGCCGGGGCTAGTAGATGGTTCCTCGCCGACATCGCAACAGAATAGCCTGTTGAGACCACATCGTGTGATCACGTCAGCAGTCCAGTCGTGATGGATCGGTGGGGCTCCGTGTCAACAATAAAGGGTCCAGGCCAATTGGCAAAGGAGGTATTGTAGCCCTAGAATTAGCTGGTATATGGGCCTAGCTCGAGGCTAGCTCAAGGCTAGCTGGTGCTTGCTTCGAGACAGAGGCGTTAGATAACAGTAGCCACTCGTTTGCAGCGATCTAGCTGATCCGGAGTAATGATCCGGTGTAATGATCCAGAGCGGCAAGAATCCAGTGATATGGTAGAGAGAAGCAGTCCGATATACTCTGGGTTGATATTGCACTGTGCAGACTGGCAGGTGTTGTCCAAGCTAAGGCTGCTGACGACAGGGAAAAAAGGCGAGGACCGCTAGCCTAGGCTAACAAAGACTAGTAGCTAGTTAGCTGGCTAGCTCCTGATGGAAGTTCCAGTTATAAGGATTAAAAATAGCAGATCCGTACCACATTGGGTGAGGTCGGTTGCAGGAAAGTATATTAAGTTTGTAGATAGAAAGTGGAATTAAGATATGTACGACAAGATTGGCTATTTAAATGGGATAAGACACTGGATACGATAAAGACACACACGTCCCACTGCAGCGCCATCTTGGAAAACTGTCTGGGGCTCAGTTACATCATTCTGTAGGCTCTCTATACGCACTCCCTATACTGTTTATATTCCCTCATTTCTCCTGTGTCATCCCTCTTGTCCACCTAACCCGAACCTAACTCTGGCTCCAACCCTACCCCTAACTCTGTCTCCAACCCTAGCCTTAACTCTGGCTCCAACCCTAACCCTAACTCTGGCTCCAGCCCTAAACTTAACTCTGGCTTCAACCCTAACACTAACTCTGGCTCCCACCCTACCCTAACTCTGGCTTCAACCCTAACACTAACTCTGGCTCCCACCCTACCCTAACTCTGGCTTCAACCATAACCCTAACTCTGGCTTCCACCCTACCCTAACTCTGGCTCAAATCCTAACCCTAACTCTGGCTCCTACCCTACCCTAACTCTGTCTCCAATCCTAACCCTAACTCTGGCTCTAACCCTAACCCTAACTCTTTTCTCCAATCCTAACCCTAACTCTGTCTCCAATCCTAACCCTAACTCTTGCTCCAACCCTAACCCTAACTCTGAATCCTACCCTACCCTAACTCTGGCTCCAATCCTAACCCTAACTCTGGCTCCAACCCTACCCTAACTCTGGCTCCAATCCTAACCCTAACTCTGTCTCCAAATTAACCCTAACTCTGGCTCCAACCCCAACCCTAACTCTGGCTCCAACCCTAACCCTAACTCTGGCTCCAACCCTAACCCTAACTCTGGCTCCAGCTCTAAACTTAACTCTGGCTTCAACCCTAACACTAACTCTGGCTCCCACCCTACCCTAACTCTGGCTTCAACCCTAACACTAACTCTGGCTCCCACCCTACCCTAACTCTGGCTTCAACCATAACCCTAACTCTGGCTTCCACCCTACCCTAACTCTGGCTCAAATCCTAACCCTAACTCTGGCTCCTACCCTACCCTAACTCTGTCTCCAATCCTAACCCTAACTCTGGCTCCAACCCTAACCCTAACTCTTTTCTCCAATCCTAACCCTAACTCTGTCTCCAATCCTAACCCTAACTCTTGCTCCAACCCTAACCCTAACTCTGAATCCTACCCTACCCTAACTCTGGCTCCAATCCTAACCCTAACTCTGGCTCCAACCCTACCCTAACTCTGGCTCCAATCCTAACCCTAACTCTGTCTCCAAATTAACCCTAACTCTGGCTCCAACCCCAACCTTAACTCTGGCTCCAACCCTAACCCTAACTCTGGCTCCAACCCTAACCCTAACTCTGGCTTCAACCCTAACCCTAACTCTGGCTCCAACCCTACCCTAACTCTGGCTCCAATCCTAACCCTAACTCTGTCTCCAAATTAACCCTAACTCTGGCTCCAACCCCAACCTTAACTCTGGCTCCAACCCTAACCCTAACTCTGGCTCCCACCCTACCCTAACTCTGGCTTCAACCCTAACCCTAACTCTGGCTTCCACCCTACCCTAACTCTGGCTCAAATCCTAACCCTAACTCTGGCTCCTACCCTACCCTAACCCTAACCCTAACTCTGGCTTCCACCCTAACTCTGGCTCAAATCCTAACCCTAACTCTGGCTCCTACCCTACCCTAACTCTGTCTCCAATCCTAACCCTAACTCTGGCTCCAACCCTAACCCTAACTCTTGTCTCCAATCCTAACCCTAACTCTGTCTCCAAATGAACCCTAACTCTTGCTCCAACCCTAACCGTAACTCTGAATCCTACCCTACCCTAACTCTGGCTCCAATCCTAACCCTAACTCTGGCTCCAACCCTACCCTAACTCTGGCTCCAACCCTAACCCTAACTCTGGCTCCAATCCTAACCCTAACTCTGGCTCCAACCCTAACCTTAACACTGGCTCCAACCCTAACCCTAACTCTGAATCCTACCCTACCCTAACTCTGTCTCCAAATTAACCCTAACTCTGTCTCCAAATTAACCCTAACTCTGGCTCCAACCCCAACCCTAACTCTGGCTCCAACCCTAACCCTAACTCTGTCTACAATCCTAACCCTAACTCTGGCTCCAACCCCAACCCTAACTCTGGCTCCAACCCTAACCCTAACTCTGTCTACAATCCTAACCGTAACTCTGGCTCTTTACCTACCCTAATACTGTCTCCAATCCTAACCCTAACTTTGGCTCCTACTCTACCCTAACTCTCGCTCCTACACCACCCTAACTCTGGCTCCTACCCTACCCTAACTCTGGCTCCTACCCTACTCTAACTCTGGCTCCAAACCTAACTCTGGCTCCTACCCTACCCTACCTCTAACCCTAACCCTGGCTCCTACCCTACCCCTCCTCCCTTACATCCATATATCTTCTCGTCTTGTCCTTTCCTTCCATGCCTTCTCTTTAAAATAAAGTGTGGATAGACATTAGGGCATGTGAAATAAAGTGTGAATAGACATTAGGGAGTGTGAAATAAAGTGTGGATAGACATTAGAGCATGTGACAAAGTGTGGATAGACATTAGGGCATGTGAAATGAAGTGTGGATAGACATTATGGCATGTGAAATAAAGTGTGAATAGACATTGGGGAGTGTGAAATAAAGTGTGGATAGACATTAGAGCATGTGACAAAGTGTGGATAGACATTAGGGCATGTGAAATAAAGTGTGGATAGACATTAGGGCATGTGAAATTAAGTGTGGATACACATTAGGGCATGTGAAATAAAGTGTGGATAGACATTAGGGCATGTGAAATTAAGTGTGGATAGACATTAGGGCATGTGAAATAAAGTGTGGATAGACATTAGGGCATGTGAAATAAAGTGTGGATAGACATTAGGGCATGTGAAATGAAGTGTGGATAGACATTATGGCATGTGAAATAAAGTGTGTATAGACATTAGGGAGTGTGAAATAAAGTGTGGATAGACATTAGGGCATGTGAAATAAAGTGTGGATAGACATTAGGGAGTGTGGCGTGAGATCTCTGCTACTGAAACCCGGGCTCTCATGTTTACACTCACAGATACCCCGTCTCTCCACCTCTCCTTTCCCAAGCCCCCCTTCCCACAGCCCGTGCCCCCTGGAGAGACCAGCTGACAGGACAGGGTCACAGCAGGCAGGGTAGTGGCAGACTGACAGGTCCAGCACAGCAGGGTAGGGGACCTGATCCAAGGCCAGAATGTGCTGTCCATCCCCACGGACTGACTACCGTGGAGGTTGGAGCCCATCCATCCACAGGACCTTCAGTAGCAGATGTAGTAGTGGAAGTGGTAGGGTTGTAGTACATACAAAGTACATCATTAGTACACCCCTTCATCCTGCACACCTTCACTCCCACTCCTCCTACAGATTCAAATGTGGGGAAGAGAGGGATGAAGACAGAGAGAGAGTAGGAGAGAAGTAGAAGGGGAAAGAGGGAGCTGTTTTATAATTGTCCTCTAACTGAAAAAGGGGGCTGTTGTGTAATCATCCTCTAACTGAAAGAGGGAGCTGTCCTATAATCATCCTCTAACTGAAAGAGGGAGCTGTCCTATAATCATCCACTAACTGAAAGAGGGAGCTGTCCTATAATCATCCTCTAACTGAAAGAGGGAGCTGTCCTATAATCATCCTCTAAATGAAAGAGGGAGCTGTCGTATAATCATCCTCTAACTGAAAGAGGGAGCTGTCCTGTAATCATCCACTAACTAAAAGAGGGAGCTGTCATATAATCATCCTCTAACTGAAGGAGGGAGCTGTCGTATAATCATCCTCTAACTGAAAGAGGGAGCTGTCCTATAATCATCCTCTAAAAAAGAGGGAGCTGCCCTATAATCATTCTCTAACTGAAATAGGGAGCTGCCCTATAATCATCCTCTAACTGAAAGAGGGAGTGAGTGGGTGGGTTTTCAAGGCCTCTGCTCCAATAGCTCTATATCCCAAAATTACGGCGCCTGACATTGGGATGTTCCGGGAGGGCCAAGTGAAGCGACGTAGAGCGAGCTTATCTTACTTCAATGTTTTCAGTCCACAGATGTGTGAAAGCCTCATGAAATCTGCTCCACTACAGTTTTTTTCCCAGTCTTAACTACCTCACTTACGAGGAGGAGATTCCCAGGTGTCCTTATCTCATCACTCAACCGACCAGAGATCAGCTGGCACAAACAAGTACCACAGAAGTCAACTGGGCAGACCAACCATTAATTACTGTAGGCTATATGTAGGGACCAACTCAGGCCTTGTGGTTAGACAAAGTGTCCGCCCTGAGATTGGAAGGTTGGGAGATCAATCCCCGGCTGAGTCATACCAGAGACTGTAAACACGGTGCCCAATGCGTCTCTGCTTGGCCCTCAGCATAAGGAGATGGATTGGGGGTAAGGCCCTGCGATAGACTAGCATGGGGGGTGTCCAGGGGGTGTATTTGTACATCAAGCTACCTCACGCTACAAAGCCTATGAGCCGTTCCAGCATGCACAAAGGAACATATATGGAGGGAATACCAAGTGAATTACAGATAAAGGCCTGTGTCAAACAGAGAAAGGGTATTTGAAGCAGCCCTATAGAGGTAACAGGTCCAGATAGACAGAGGCAAGTGTAAAGGTGTACTGCTACATGAGGTCATAAATCAACACAGGACACCACTGCAGCAGATCAGATCACTGTGGTTATTCAACTGATAAGCGTCTAGCTACTGACCTCGCTAAGTCATTAGCGTATATTTTGATCGTTAGTTAACAGACAATTGAGGAATCCAAGAGGTCAGAAAAGAGAAAGAGTTTTGCATGGTAGTTCATCTTGCTGCCTGTGACAATATGCAAAAGATTAGGAAATTCAAATGACGTTGCATCGTTTGCAGACAAATGGCCCACTTTGATGTTTTACGTCATGGTAAGTAGATGAACCACATGATCTTGAGTCTGTGGGTTTGGAGGGATTTTTAAAAGTGCAAATATAATGTGCAAATATTGTACAATCCAGGTGTGCAAAGCTCTTAGAGACTTTCCCAGAAAGACTCCCAGCTGTAATCACTTCAGAAGGTGACAACAACATGTATAGGCTAAGGGGTGTGAATAGTTATGTAAATTAGATGTTATTTTCCAATTTTGTTTTCTCACTTTGTCATTATGTGGTATTGTGTGTAGATGGGGTGAGAACAAACATGTACTGTATTTATTCCATTTTGAATTCAGGCTGTAACAGAACAAAATGTGGAATAAGTCAAAGGGTATGAATACTTTCTGTACATGGCTCGAATGCAATAGAATTGTGTCTGCTATTTCTGGAGAAATACAAATATGATCTGTAAGATGGTTCCATGATGTTTATAAAACATGACATTTGCGAGCAGTGTAACGGTGAGTGGACATTCCCCCTTTCTCTTTATATTGGAGGTTTATCCAGCTCCTGTCAAAAGTTTGGATGGAAGTCAAATCGTCCAGTCTAAGTTGCCTTGCCGGTATTATATACAGTAAGCCCACAGGAAGAATCGATGGTGCCTGTAACTGTTTTTAGACATAGCCTATTTAAAACAAGTTGTTGTTTCATTTGTATTAGTATTTCATTAGAATGATACACTGTAGGCTATAGTCCAATCAGAACATTCTCGGAGTCTAAATATGTGGTTGTGTAATCTTCTGTATTGCTTTGTCATCAACTCCAGTTAGAATGTTAGTCCTTAATGTTTCTTATTGACAATATTTGGCATGTTCATATCCAGGCCTGGATATAGTATAGCCTATGTTTAACAATATATTTCCATATTGAAGTAATGCAATTAGAGCAATGTGGACTGCAAACATGTTCAACATATTTAGCAAACATGGGGCAGGCTTTTTAAGGAACTAGGCTGTAAGGACTAACATTCTAACTGGAGTTGATGACAACGCAATACATAAGATTACACAGTCACATATTTAGCCGTGGAGCACATTCTGATTGGCCAAGGGGCCAAGCCTCGACAAACCCACAAATTGTAATATTAATCAAATTGAAAAAACAACCCTTTCTTGCCACCAACAGCTACTGCGACCATAATTCTGGTTGTAGCAGCAGGTAGCCTAGTGGTTAGAGTGTTGGACTAGTAACCGAAAGGTTGCAAGATCAAATCCCTGAGCTGACAAGGTAAAAATCTATCATTCTACCCCTGAACAAGGCAGTTAACCCAGTGTTCCTAGGCCATCATTGAAAATAAGAATTTGTTCTTAACTGACTTGCCTAGTTAAATAAAGGTAAAATATTTCTGATACACTCCTGAACCTATAATGCAACAGGTGTTATAGGTTGAGTATAACAGAGCACTGTGAGTGTGTCACAAATTGCAACCTATTCCCTATATAGTGCATTACTTTTGACCAGACCCCTATGGGTTGCCCTGTTCAAAATAGTGCACAATACATAATTGGGGATGCAACCACCGTGAGCTCTGTTGAGGACAGCAAAGCACATCCAGCTGATGAGGACATGACACGGTTCCACAATATTACCCAGAGAGAGAGACACAGCACAGTTTACACTGTGTATAATCTAGAAGGAGATGACTAGAATGAGATGACTGCATGCCGAGCCACAAATTAAATAAAAGAGCCAATCTGGATGCCATTATCATTTCTCCCATTGCCCTACATCTTCGTAACGTATAAATGACAAAATAAATATGAACACCACAGCATCAAACACAACCCCTAACCAGTATTTGTTTTGTGGGGACGTTTGGTAGGAAATGAAAAGACACACACAGTAAACACAGATTTTTCCGCCCTAAATTTGCAATGAGGAGCGGCAGGCACCAAATGTTTTGTGCTTGGTGCAGTGGTAATGGGTGGTATATTTGTGTGAGATGACTGTTTTAATTAGGGTTTGTCAGGCTGCTGATGGTATTACACCACTCATTCTTTCCAACAGGCCCCAGAGAGGGAACACCACCAGGGGTCAACCAGCGGACAAACTGCGGTGGCTTAGATTCAAAACATTTTTTTGTCGGAGCGAACGGTCGGGACAGCCGGAAAAAAACACTTCAAATTGACCACAACTAAGCCCAAAAAGAGACTGTATTTGAAAATAACAATCATCTCATACATTGATTACATTGAGACACAATCACGTCTCTTTTTAATTTATTTGTGGGAATACTTGGGAACAGATTTCCTAAACTAATGACATATTTTTCTGAATTCCTGGTCATTTTACAGTCTTTTCTTTTACTAAAAGCTTTGGGGGACAAAAAAATATCAGTCGCGGGCCGGTTTTGGTGTAGAAGGAAACGGTAGTCATATTTACTGGTAATAGGTACTGATCTCTGAATGTAATGTCAGGAATACATATTACCAACACATAACAAAGACATGACTGACCATGATTAACTTTTCTTTTACACACCTATCACTATTATAACATTATGCCTTCCCACTACTAGAACCCATCCCCAAAGGCTCTGCTCAGTTACAGCTAAAGCTAATGCTAACCATAACACTGAGGCTAACACCTCATTCCTATTGAAGTGCCTGGGGAGAATATGGCTCACAATAGCAATATATTATCTTAATGTGATTGTAAAGAGCTGTCTAAACACACAGCCAGCATGGGTAATCAGCCCCTCACAAGTGGTTTTAGGGGTCTGACTCAACTCTCCACTTCACCCGCCAAACTCGCCCCATCTTAACAAAGACTTCTTCTATTGTGGCTTCCCTCTCCACTCCCCAGACTGGGATCCATTTCCCAAAGTCTTTCCTTCCTGCTCTGGGGGACTTTTTTCACATCTCGGGGACAGGCTTCGATTTATTAGAGTCCTCCTCAACCAATATGTAATTTTCACCATGTTGGTTTTGAGAGTGAGGGGTGTGGGAAGAGGAGAGAGGTTTGGTGTTGAAGAGTGGTGTCTACCCAGCTGAGATGGGGTGTGTGTGTGTGTGTGTGTGTGTGTGTGTGTGTGTGTGTGTGTGTGTGTGTGTGTGTGCCAACACCAATACCCCTACAGACATGAGGAAAGCATCTTGATTTATAGCCATCTTTATTACTAGAGAGAGGGAGAGATCAAGGAAAATCACAATAAGTTAGAATAACATTGTAATTGAGCATGTCTGCCATGTTACAGGCAGCTCACAACGCAACACAGGTGGAACTCTGGAAAAGATTAGGAAAAGTTTAAAGTTTTATAAGGAATAAAACATTTTACCTGACCAGCAGAGCCACATAAAGTCTCCTGTAACATATCAGAACAATTACTTTAATTTCTTTAATAAACTAATTATATTACCATTAAAACCATTACCTATAAATGACCATCTAGGACTGTTCTATAGCACTGGGTTAGCCTAACATACCTACAGAGTAGATGTATTGAGAAAGGGCAGTATTATGTAGTTGTGCCAGGCTGTATTTCAAACAATGATGCAGAAGATTTGGACTTTTAAATGGAGCCAAGTTTCAAACTGTTATCCAGGAACAAGCCTCCAACCTAACCATGGCATGTTCCCTGGTAAGATAATGAAACAAAGAGACTGTCCATAGCATTTGAATCATATCAGCTAGAGAGAGAGAGAGAGACAGAGAAAAATGTATATTGAGAGAGACAGAGAGAGAGAACGAGACTGCACAGAGGGAAAGAGAAAGAAAGAGAGAGAAAGACAAACAGAGACACAGAGACACAGAGAGAGAGAGAGAGAGACAAACAGAGAGAGAGAGAGAGAGAGATAGAGACACAGAGAGAGAGAGAGAGAGAGAGAGAGAGAGAGACACACACACAGAGAGAGAGAGAGGGGGGGGTGCAGATATATGGAAAAACAGATTGTTTGTGATGGAGCAATGATGATTCTACAACAACATGTTCCTCCGTTCCAAACATGGGGTGTGCTGTCCCATTCCCTTCCCCTGACCAGGGCTCCTAGCTGGAGCACGCTGCCCTCTGGCCCCGGGGGACCTTCCAGACCATCTAGGTCTGTCACTTCATCACTTTGACTGCATCGCAAATAGCATCCTATTCCCTATATAGTACACTACTTGGATCCTGGTCAAAAGTAGTGCACTAGAGAATAGGGTGCCATTTGGAACGCACTCTTCATGCCCCTGTGAGAACTCTGTTTTGGGACAGTCCTGGCAAGTCGCTGGGGGATGTGTGCCACTCAGTGGCTGAGTAAAACGTGTCGCACTGCTGTGAGAAGTCACTGACGATAACTGCCTCTACACCTCTCTCCATCCCTCCCTCCTTCTCAGTCACAGCCTCATGACCCAGGCTAAATAGATACACTTAAGCACTTACACACTGTTTCCTCTCTCTCTGTGTCTGGGCTAGCATCCACTGCGTGTCCCCAGTGCTCTTCCCAGTAAGTCTAAAATAAGAGCTGCGTACCATTAGCATTGCTTAGTCTAGCATTAGCCTAGCACAGTGGGAGACATGTCCAGTTTAGTGACAGTTAAGTGAAAGCACAGTCAGCAAATCAGGGTGAGTTCTGTCTGTGAAGTTGTAAAGTTCCAGTTGGAACCTTGGCAGTTGTACAGGTTAACTGTAAGGATCCAGGGTCTGGTTAACAGCAGAACAGAGGCCAGAAAGTGACTCTGCTTCTATGTTACACTGTACCCTATACTGCTGTCAGCTCTACTTAAATAAAGTTAAGTATGGTAATTGCTAGTGAGTGGGAGTGTTTCTGTAACGGTAAGTGCAGTCTCCATCTCATGAAAAATTGCCCAAATGATCAAAAAGTTGCTTCTGTACAATGTACCTCAAGGAGACTTGAAAGCGTACAGCACACACACACACACACACACACACACACACACACACACACACACACACACACACACACACACACACACACACACACACACACACACACACACACACACACACACGGTACACTACTAGCCCTCTCTTATTTGTGCAAACTCAATCAAATGATTTTTGAATAGCAATAAAGCAGCCTTTATTTTGCTTGGCTGGGCTGTGATCCCGCTAGCCCCTCACCCACACCACAGCAGGGATCAGCTTTCCCCCCAGAAACCCACTGAAGCCCTGCCACGGCGGCTGGAGACAATCAGCCTGAACGCTCCTTAGATATTCCTACCTCCTTTCAAAGCACAAATCCAATTTATGGACACATTTATTACCATGTCTGTCAGTGACTAAAAGGAGTTTCATAATCAGGAGCACACATCAGATCTGGTCACAGCAGGGCTGCTCGCTTGGCCATTCGGAGCTCTATTACACGGTCAGGGTCGGCCTGATCCACAGAGGGAAGGAAAACATGAGCAAACAAAAGACTAGGTAGTTAGACATGGTCTGGGGGGCTTTTAGATGTAGCATTTAAAAAGTGATCTGATTTAAGAGTTGGGCCGTGGGGAGAAAATCTGTTAACTCAGTACCAGTAGTGGGTCGGGCTGGGTCTGCAGGCACGGGGAGGGGGGATCGCATAGTACATCACCCGTCCAACACAACACAGGAATCCTGTGAGATCTGATGTTATCAAGCACATAAAGTAGATATATTTGTTTTCTAATGATGGTACCTGTCAGTAACCAAGTAGCCTGGGTTTTAAAGCGTTGTCCCACTGTGTGTGTTACACAAATATTTTCCATTGTTTGTCACAGATATTTAAAGTCCTCCAAAAATGACATGAAATCCACTTTTAAAGTCCCATAAAGCACACAGAGAGCAGGCTGTTAGGCCAGCTATAATAACACAGAGGCCTGAGCGATTTACTATCCCTGCTCTGCTTGTGAAACGTAGATTGTAATGAGTGCTCTGCAGTCAGCGCGTCAGACCACTCTGGAACATACAGCGACACAGCCACGGACTGGAGCAAGCCCTTCTGGCTGAGGGCTGGCGGAGGGCTGTGGTCTGCGGTGTGTGTATACGGTAACATAAGGGGACACAGTGACAGTGACGTCTTAAGAGCTACTTGTTCATACATATACACTCACACATACACCAAAAGTCCCTACGTGTTTCCCAGGAGACACACCTTGGTTGTCGGCTATGAATCAACATGCTCTTACAAAGGCCCAGCCTAAACCATCACTTGTGCCCACTGCATTAAAAATAGAAAAAAATGGTGTCCAGGAAAAGCTCCCCCTAGAGGCGAACCTGGAGGTAATTCAGTTTAGGAAACGAAGCGTGTCCTTCATTAACCGAAAGATCACATTTTACCGCGGGAACGACACATTTAGTGGCGCATGGGGCTCTGTGAAACCTCTCGGAGAAAGCTGCTCTGTTTTCCTTCCAGAGTAATTAGGGGGGCTATTACCCGACACTCACACAGGTAATGCTCTGGTCGGGGGCCAGGGGCACATTTCATCATGGCCTGACCGACTGGCCCGATTCACTGCAGTCGCTAGCCGCTGGAAAAATATGTACAGAAACTGAAAACCGCATTTCCAAGAAATTGCCCGCTTGTCCCCTCTGTTGGTTTTGGATGAGGCCCTGTGCTGTAGCTTAGGGTTGCTGCCGGGACCTGGTGCCAGGATCCTTAAAAACCAGTAACTGATATCTTATTTTCCCTTACTGCCCTGAAACCTTTCTGTTATTAAAATGGAGTAAATCCCAGCGGAATGTTTTACACGTTTACTAGGTGTACGTCAAGGTGAGATACAACACTGGTAAATTACAGAACAGATTATAACCAGGGGACTTGGACTGGGAGGAGGAGAGGAGAGTTGAGGAAAAGAGAGGAGAGGAGATGGATACTGAGAGTGGGTGACAGTTCTGACTACCATATATAAATCTGTCCCCCGCTATGTTCTACACAAACCACAGTGCCCCTTACAGCCAGTAAACTTCATAACCCTAATAGAAGCAGAATTATACATAAAACAGTATAGAGAGACATGCTGGGATGAGTTTAGTCACAAATATCAATGAGTTTAGATGTCATCTGCAGATGCATTGGGTCGACGTGTGTGCGTGCTTGTGCATGATTTCATGTGCGGGTGTGTGTGTATATGCTTGCGTGTGAGGGTGTGTGTGTGTGCGTTAATGTTTCTGGTTGGTGAGTTAGGGTGCGGGGAGTGGGAAGCAGGATGTCATTTGGGTCGGGGTAGCTATTCAGGGACAGCTGAATGTGGAAAGCACATCTGATATAACAAAGCAACATAACAGAGCAACTGCTGACCGATGACAAGTGCTTTGTTGGGGCTGTGTTCGTGCCTTCTTGGTTAGGATCACAGGTCTGGATGTACTAATGGGAGAAAAGAACTCCAATTAGGGATGCAGACCGCGGCGGCCCCAGTCATTTCCAAACCACTTTAAATGTGTAATAAATGATCAAATAAGACAACTCCTTTTAAGCTCACAGTAGGGTTTTCTTTCCTCAAGAGCACATTAGCTTTAATAACAGTGTGGCTTTGATTCAAACTCTCAGCAGTCTCTCTCTCTCTCTCTCTCTCTCTCTCTCTCTCTCTCTCTCTCTCTCTCTCTCTCTCTCTGTCTCTCTCTCTCTCTCTCTCTCTCTCTCTGATAACTTTTTGCTACTTCTTGGTGGTTAATCAGCGGTGAGTGGCATGCTGCAGTGTGTGTATGAATGTGTGTATATATGTGTGTATGGCCTGCGTGTGTTTGTGGGTGGGTGGGTTATCCCCCTTCCTGGGGTTGAGGGTTGTTAGAGAGGGGTGCCAGGGATCTGGAAGACCGACATGTCACAGAGACTGGAACTGTTCTGCAGCAGTTCAGGGGGAGTTCCCCATACTCCCATCAATGTATTACAACCAGTCTATACAACCAGTCTGGACAACCGGTCTGTACAACCAGTCTATACAACCAGTCTGGACAACCAGTCTGTACAACCAGCATGTACAACCAGACTGGACAACCGGTCTGTACAACCAGTCTGTACAACTAGTCTGTACAACCAGTCTGTACAACTAGTCTGTACAACCAGTCTGTACAATCAGTCTGTACAACCAGTCTGTACAACTAGTCTGTACAACCAGTCTGTACAACTAGTCTGTACAACCAGTCTGTACAACCAGTCTGTACAATCAGTCTGTACAACCAGTCTGTACAACTAGTCTGAGCAACCTAAAGTGGAGTTCACCAAACAGGATATTAAAACAGCTCATCCATCAACACAGTGTGTCTATGACTTGGTACTGAATGGCACCACAGACAGTTGGAGAGGAGAGGAGTGTTCTACTTTCCTGAGATCAACCAATGAAAGTACACACACACACACACATACAAACCACACATACACACGGGCATGCGCGTACGCACGCACACACACACATATTTTTTACATGTTTGCTGGAATTCAATTAAAATGTGATTAGGGCTTGCATTAGAGGGATGAGGGGTCCACCCTGGTGCACTGGACCCTGCTATCCCCAGCCCTGGTCATGTTCCATGGGGATTACCCATGACAGGCTGACCCTTGACCTCCAGACAGGTGCCTAATGGGAAAGATGGGAGGCCAGTTATGTGCTCATACCAGATTGGGGGAAAACAAGGGGGTCCACTGGATGCCTGGGGGCTACACTCTCCATGCCAAAGGGCATACGCAAGCAGGGATGTACACACACACACACATGCGAGCATGCACACACTGAGACACTGACACACAAACACACGCATGAAAATGGGGAAATGTACTGCGTCTCGGTCAGGGAACAAACATGCTATAACACACGCTATCAGACCAATCACATAGGGCCGAACTCAGGAACTATCAGACCAATCACATAGGGCCGAACTCAGGCTTGAACAATTAGGGGTTTACCATGTTATTTCCTGTGGGATGCAGTATGGATCATGATCATGAAGTAAAAACATACTGTACAGACAGAGCCAAAGACAAACCCTGGCAGGAGAAGACAAAGTGAGAGAGAGGGCTGAGATGCAGGTTTTCTGAGGTCCCAGTACTTGGGGTGCATCCCTATTCAAATCAAATCAAATCAAATGTATTTATATGGCCCTTCGTACATTAGCTGATATCTCAAAGTGCTGTACAGAAACCCAGCCTAAAACCCCAAACAGCAAGCAATGCAGGTGTAGAAGCACGGTGGCTAGGAAAAACTCCCTAGAAAGGCCAAAAACTAGGAAGAAACCTAGAGAGGAACCAGGCTATGTGGGGTGGCCAGTCCTCTTCTGGCTGTGCCGGGTGGAGATTATAACAGAACATAGCCAAGATGTTCAAATGTTCATAAATAACCAGCATGGTCAAATAATAATAATCACAGGCAGAACAGTTGAAACTGGAGCAGCAGCACGGCCAGGTGGACTGGGGACAGGAAGGAGTCATCATGTCAAGTAGTCCTGAGGCATGGTCCTAGGGCTCAGGTCCTCCGAGAGTGAGAAAGAAAGAAAGAGAGAAAGAGAGAATTAGAGAGAGCATACTTAAATTCACACAGGACACCAGATAGGACAGGAGAAGTACTCCAGATATAACAAACTGACCCTAGCCCCCCGACACATAAACTACTGCAGCATAAATACTGGAGGCTGAGACAGGAGGGGTCAGGAGACACTGTGGCCCCATCCGAGGACACCCCCGGACAGGGCCAAACAGGAAGGATATAACCCCACCCACTTTGCCAAAGCACAGCCCCCACACCTCTAGAGGGATATCTTCAACCACCAACTTACCATCCTGAGACAAGGCCGAGTATAGCCCACGGCACAACCCAAGGGGGGGGGGGGATCGCCAACCCAGACAGGAAGATCACATCAGTGACTCAACCCACTCAAGTGACGCACCCCTCCCAGGGACGGTATGAAAGAGCCCCAGTAAGCCAGTGACTCAGCCCCTGTAATAGGGTTAGAGGAAGAGAATCCCAGTGGAAAGAGGGGAACCGGCCAGGCAGAGACAGCAAGGGCGGTTCGTTGCTCCAGAGCCTTTCTGTTCACCTTCCCACTCCTGGGCCAGACTACACTCAATTCCATAGTGCACTACTTTGACCAGGACCCATAGGGCTCTGATGAAAAATAGTGCACTATGTATGGAAGCTGGGGACATGTACCCTACGCTCCTCCCTGTTCCAGTCCTGCACTGCTTTCCTCATCATTGAACCCCATCACCGTGTCCATTTTCCTAGCTACTGTATCTGAGTAAAGCAGACACAGGGAGCGTGAAACAAAAACAACTGCTTCCATTCTATGCTGTTTACCAACTTTCCAGAGCAGATGAAATAGTCTGTGTTTGTCATCATCACAGTGCTCTGTGCTACACACACACAGACCCAACATCAAACCCTTACCGAGACCCCTACTTACCCTGCTGCCTGCCTCTCTGGGATAAACCACTTTCCTTTGGTGGCCAGGGAGAACCGACCAGTGGTGGGGTGGATCCAGGGGGATGAGAGAGGTAAGGGGTAAGAGGAGAGGGGAATGAGAGAGGTAAGGAGACCTACAGGATGAGTGTTATCACAGTACAACACAGCAGAGACAGGGACCAGGGTCTGGGGGGGACCACTCTGTAAAGTCAGGGTTTTATTTCAGATGCCCCGTACAGAGACATTGGGAGAGGGATAATCAAAGGGGTCCAGTTTCCATGCCTTGGCTCTGGCTGTGATCACGTTAGAGAATTATGTTGAGACATAGGGGGAATAGTAGTCAGTGTTTCATCCTAATACAGAGATTTATAATCACACCTCGAGGTAGAACGGGTTGTAGAACACATACAGTTACAAGCTGTATCATCACCAAACAGCATTATTCTGTATTAGTCCCAGTGGTTCTTAGGAACAGCCACAGGGGAAAGGGAAGCTAGTTGTGTTATGTGGAACAAAGTGGTGAAACAGAGCAGTGAGTTCCAGGAATGTAAAACAAAGTCAATCCACACTTTACACTTTCTCCAACAGCAGACAGACAGACGTGCCATCTATCTGAAGGACGGGAAATGGAACACACGCGGGTGGTGGACACACACGCACGCACGCCAGGCATATACACACACACTGCTCACACATATAGTGGCGTTAAATTCCCCTCATTTAAAGATCATGACCTGTTTCCACACATGCATTATCTCTTAAGAAAAGCTTCCATGCAGTGGAATCAATTAAAACCTAACAGACTGAATACGGGATTAAAAAACACACAACTGCAAGTCCCACTAGCGCTGATAAGGCTGTTTGGGATCCTCATATATCAGATAAAATGATTATCCAAGAAAGAGTTGATTTAGCCTTTAAATAGACCAGAGCCAGATTATGGGTGTCTTTTAAAGTCTAAATGCCAAGCAGCTTCGATCGGTGCCGTCTTATTTTTAAGCACAAATATTTCTTAATGCTAAATAGAAACACACTGTGTGGTGTTTCTAAGTCCCTGTTGTTGTCGAACACACTTAACGACTTTCTGCACGCTGTGGCGAAAACAGAGCAGCCAGAGTTTCACTTATCAAGAACAAATAGAGACCAGATGATTTGGAGAGTGGAGAAACACAACTCCAAGCAGTGATCCACTCGTACTACTCAGACAGGGGGAGGTAAAGAGGCCTGGCCCCTAGAACAAATAGAGACCAGATGATTTGGAGAGTGGAGAAACACAACTCCAAGCAGTGATCCACTCGTACTACTCAGACAGGGGGAGGTAAAGAGGCCTGGCCTCTAGAACAAATAGAGACCAGATGATTTGGAGAGTGGAGAAACACAACTCCAATGCAGTGATCCACTCGTACTACTCAGACAGGGGGAGGTAAAGAGGCCTGGCCTCTAGAACAAATAGAGACCAGATGATTTGGAGAGTGGAGAAACACAACTCCAATGCAGTGATCCACTCGTACTACTCAGACAGGGGGAGGTAAAGAGGCCTGGCCTCTAGAACAAATAGAGACCAGATGATTTGGAGAGTGGAGAAACACAACTCCAATGCAGTGATCCACTCGTACTACTCAGACAGGGGGAGGTAAAGAGGCCTGGCCTCTAGAACAAATAGAGACCAGATGATTTGGAGAGTGGAGAAACACAACTCCAAGCAGTGATCCACTCGTACTACTCAGACAGGGGGGGGTAAAGAGGCCTGGCCTCTAGAACAAATAGAGACCAGATGATTTGGAGAGTGGAGAAACACAACTCCAATGCAGTGATCCACTCGTACTACTCAGACAGGGGGAGGTAAAGAGGCCTGGCCTCTAGAACAAATAGAGACCAGATGATTTGGAGAGTGGAGAAACACAACTCCAATGCAGTGATCCACTCGTACTACTCAGACAGGGGGAGGTAAGGAGGCCTGGCCTCTAGAACAAATAGAGACCAGATGATTTGGAGAGTGGAGAAACACAACTCCAAGCAGTGATCCACTCGTACTACTCAGACAGGGGGAGGTAAAGAGGCCTGGCCTCTAGAACAAAGCAGACCCTGCCTTCACCTCTCTGTCCTATAGTAGCTGCTGTCCTGACTCCACTATCAATCCCCCAGCTAGTTATCCATGAGGTTAGAAGAGTGAGGATGCACTAGTGTGTTCTAAAAACTAAGGACGTAGTACGCTAGTTCACGATAGTTGAGGTGTAGGGATTGTTACTAACCCCACCCTCAAATCTATAATGGTTATGGCTATTCATGTGGTCCATGGACTCCACGGATGTGGCCTAGACAGGGAAAATGTCTTTCATTGTAATACGCTGATACAACAAGACCTTATTTACACAGTAGGAGGATCCTCTCCATTACTGAAAGGGTTGTAGTTCTGATTTAGGCCTAGTGTCCTTTCAAACCCTGATTAATTTGTCCTTATCTGTGTGGCCTCTATGCTGCGGTTACATTAACAGGTTGTCCTGAGTCATATTACACTCATATTATGTTTAGAGGTGAACGTTAGATAGTGGTAATGTATCATAGGGCTGACGTTCACACATATGCTTAGGTTTCTGACCCCATGTAGTTCTCACAGAGCAGGTTACTTTGCATGTGGTTGGTTACCATACTCCCTTTATCTTATGTGTCACAATGTAAAATATGCTTCAACAATAACAGACAACTTCAACAGTATTTTTATGTGCCAGACTGCTGTTGGATCTTCTCTCCTCCTAACTAACTGACATGTCATCCCCTCGTCAACCTGACCTAGTCCCAGTACTCCTACCTCAACCCTGCATCCAGCCACACACACGCTGAACAGGCTCATACTCTATTTACACTCACAGATACTCAGGGATACGGACTTCTATAGGTCACTCATACTGTATGTACGCTCACAGATACTCAGGGATACGGACTTCTATAGGTCACTCATACTGTATGTACACTCACAGATACTCAGGGATACGGACTTCTATAGGTTACTCATACTGTATGTACACTCACAGATACTCAGGGATACGGACTTCTATAGGTCACTCATACTGTATGTACACTCACAGATACTCAGGGATACGGACTTCTATAGGTCACTCACACTGTTTGTACGCTCACAGATACTCAGGGATACGGACTTCTATAGGTCACTCATACTGTATGTACACTCACAGATACTCAGGGATACGGACTTCTATAGGTTACTCATACTGTATGTACACTCACAGATACTCAGGGATACGGACTTCTATAGGTCACTCATACTGTATGTACACTCACAGATACTCAGGGATACGGACTTCTATAGGTTACTCATACTGTATGTACACTCACAGATACTCAGGGATACGGACTTCTATAGGTCACTCATACTATATGTACGCTCACAGATACTCAAGGATACGAACTTCTATAGGTTACTCATACTGTATGTACGCTCACAGATACTGACTTCTATAGGTTACTCATACTGTATGTACACTCACAGATACTGACTTCTATAGGTTACTCATACTGTATGTACACTCACAGATACTCAGGGATACGGACTTCTATAGGTCATTCATACTGTATGTACGCTCACAGATACTCAGGGATACGGACTTCTATGGGTTACTGATACTGTATGTACTCTCAAAGATATTCAGGGATACTGACTTCTCTTTGTCTCTTCCTCTCTCTTAGAGGATGAGTGTCTTTCACCCAGCTCACATCACAGCCATACAAACGGCAATTAAAAGGGATGTGCTACCCTAACTCTGTGTGGAGAGAGAGAGAGAGTGCAGCAAGACTGTAAAGCACCACCTCTTCCTTTCAAAATGATGACTGATATCGTGTCTATTGATCTTTATTACAATAGCAGCAAGCTGTAAAATGTTTGATGGTTTTGTACAGATCTTAGTGCCTCATTCATAATTACCACTACACATGTAGAACCAAGGGTAACTTCAGAAGGGGCTGCAGAGGGAAACGCTGCTGCCATGCTATAGGGATGATAGGCAGGAGAAGTCTCGCTGGGCCGTGGCTTCACAGGGAGGGAGCTCACAGCCCTGAGGCTATCATTCTTCTTGCCATATACCTGCTACCAACTGCTGCAACTTAGTTTGACAAAGATCAGATTGTATTATGAGAGTTGTGTTTAAATAAGAAATGACTGACTTCTCTTCCTTCCAGCAAGTAACTCCACTTTATTTTTGAATCGCGGATTTTGATTTTGACAAGAACAAGTACTGAGGGGAGTAGAGGGATGGGATGGGAATGTTCTGCTCATTTGCAAGAACAAAATCCACCACCTGGTGTACTGCGTAAATGGACCTGAAATCCCTGAAGTCTGAGCTTTAAAAGCTACTCATTACATAAGGTAAGTACTTTACAATGTAGTATCTGGCAATTCTTCTTGTTAGCTCACCCCTCCCCTTTGCATGTGTGCCCTCTCTGCAACACAACAAATGAGGTAAGAGAAGAAAAAAAACAGAGAAAGAGAGAGAGAGAGATAGAATTAATGGATGTGAATTATTCTAACCCTTTGTCCCAGGTCTGGAGAGAAACAGAAACACTGCCACTCTGCTAGAATGCAAACACGCTCCACACTCCTCCTCTTCACGACTTGTCCTCCTGTGCCATGCTTTCTGGGACACGTAGGAAGCATATGAAGCACATCATGTCTAGGGCTGGCCCTGCTTTCCCTGTCCTCCTCTGTCCCCGGCCTGCTCAAACTTTAATGGCTACAGCGCTGCTCTATCAGGGGGAGAGAGTCAGAGGAGAGTAGACACAGTCAGCCACATGTGTTTGGGTCTGTTCTTCCACTCCACTGTCTGTTCACATTACAACAGAGAGAGAGAGCCACTCTCCTCTCCATGGGATACTCTATTGTGGGTCTGAAAAGAAAGAGAGAGAGAAAGAAAGAAAGTAAGAAAGAAAGAAGGAAAGAAAGGGAAAGAGAGAGAGAGAGAGAGAGAAAGGGAAAGGGAAAGGGAAAGAGAGAAAGGGAAAGGGAAAGGGAAAGAGAGAAAGGGAAAGAGAGAAATGGAGAGAGAGAGAGAGAGAGAGAGAGGGAGAGAGAGAGAGAGAGGGAAAGAGAGAAAGGGAGAGAGAGAGAGAGAGAGAGAGAGGGAAAGAGAGAAAGGGAGAGAGAGAGAGAGAGAGAGAAAGAGAGAGAGAGAGAGAGGGAAAGAGAGAAAGGGAGAGAGAGAGAGAGAGATAGAGAGAGAGGGAGAGAGAGAGAGAGAGAGAGAGAGAGAGAGAGAGAGAGAGAGAGAGTATTATCCCTGATAGCTAGAGAATGTAAGAATGGTTTATATACTATACCAGACAGGAAGAGGAGAGCATCCTGGCATCTGTTGAATAATGTATTAAGCCCTAGCTGTACCAGTCCAGATATACGGGCGAGGGCAGCAGTGAGGGTAGCCCTGATTTGTGCCCTCTAGCATTGTTTAAGAAATTAATAATGGATGGGTTAAACGATGGAGTTAAGAGTGAATTAGGAGGAGGGTGCTGTGTTCAGTTGGATTTATGTAGAGGAGGATAAAAGTTATCACCGTAAAAAAAAGAGCCATTGAAGATGAGACTGAAGGCCCTTACAGCAAAGAGAATATATTGTTTCTCGGATAATACTGATCTCAGACCAGGTAGCAATATAAAGAGGCATCGGTGATACACTTTCTGAGGCTGAAGGACCTTACAGCAGAAAGACATACTGTTATATGTCTAATACTGATTTCAGAAAAGTGGTACAGTGTTTTTCACTGGAGATCTGATCCAGAGAAGGAGGATAGCAGTGTCTGTCTGTCTGTCTGTCTGTCTGTCTGTCTGTCTGTCTGTCTGTCTGTCTGTCTGTCTGTCTGTCTGTCTGTCTGTCTGTCTGTCTGTCTAGAAAGGGACTTAGAGGCAACCAGACTCAGCATCACCAACCGGGTCTACCATTGATTAACATTTAAAATCCAGGGAATGCTTTGTAAATGAAAAGAACAGCAAACTTTGAGCTCTTCAAAAGTGATGGAGAGGGAGGGAAAGGGGAAAAAGAGAGGAGGAAAAAAAGAGAGAGAAAAAACGTGATGCACAGTACACAGGAAGCATTTTCACATAGCGCATAATGTATAAGTCATGAAGGCCTGACAGAGAACGGCACATTCTCTATTCCATTTGGCTGTCTCATGCTGCCAGCTGCGGGAGGCAGGATGAACAAGTTGTTCCGGCCCCTCTCTCTTTCCCTCCCTCCCATTCCTCTCCATGCTCTCTTTCCCCCCTCTCCCCTCACTCTCTCTTCCCTCTATCCCTGCCTATCTCTCTCTCTCCCCTCTCTCTCTTACCTCTCTCACCCTCCTTCTATCTCCCCCTCTCTTTCTTTAAACCCCTGTCTCTCTCTCCTCTTGCCCCTCTCTTAGCCTGGAGGTTCCCATGCTTAAGGATCCAGGCTGGATAGGAGGCAGGGAGGGATGGGCAAGGTGGGGTATCGTGGGCCACCCTCCTGCTGCAGCTGCTATCCCCTGCTGCTCCTGCTACCCCTGATCCTGCCTGTGCTCTGCTCCGCTCCAATACAGTAACCCTGTGTTCCGCCAGTCTGACAGATCTCAGGCTGAACACCCACAAGCACCCCGGGACTCAACACCACACAGATCCAGCACCAGCTCCAACACAGACATCCTCTCCCTCCTTCCCTTCTTCTCTCTCTCCCTTTCTCTCGCTTTCCTTTTGAGATTCAATAGCAGCCCTAGAGGCATAGAAAGAAAGCGAGAGAAAGGGAGTGTAAAAACATCTAGAGCTTTATTTACAAAGGGCCCAGGTATTGCTCAGGCTGGTGTTAAATCTTGGGAAGTGATTTATTTTCTGCCCATGTGTGGCACCGTTCCCTGAGGCGCAACTCAGTGGTGGACCTGTCTCTCTCTCTCTCTCTCTCTCTCTCTCTCTCTCTCTCTCTCTCTCTCTCTCAATCGCCTGCCCGCCCGTCGCAATTTACTGTGGCTGCAGAGGGTCATAAAAGAAGAATGGATTAATCTGGAACACGGCATAAACAATATGACTGTGACAGCCCTATTAAAACTTGTGCTACTCAGCATCAATTCTCCCCCAGCCCCGTCCAGCCCTGCCTGCTGTTCACTCACCAGAGAGAGAGAGCGAACAGGAGAAAAACTAAGTGTGAAACCCAAATGGCACCCTATTCCCTATGTAGTGCCCTATGGACCCTGGTCTAAAGCAGTGCACTATAATGGGAACAGGGTGCCATTAGAGACAGACATAAGTCCACAGGCTTGTTATTGTGCTTCCCAGAGTATCATGTTCAGTAGAAGAGGCGTTTCACATCTCCATATAGCAGCCGGACCTTTTAACTGTTTAACCTTTAGACATCATCGGCTGTATCGGATGTGCCCATTCAGAATGGTGGCTCCCTGAGCGCTCGTTAGCCAGGCCGGGATGCTTCCTGACCCTGCGTCCCGCCCCCTAGCCCTGTCCTGGCCTGGTGATAAGGTGCCTTCCTGTCCCTGTGTCCCGCACCCTAGCCCTGTCCAAGCCTGGTGGTAAGGTGCCTTCCTGTCCCTGTATCCCGCACCCTAGCCCTATCCTGGCCTGGTGATAAGGTGCCTTCCTGTCCCTGTATCCCGCACCCTAGCCCTATCCTAGCCTGGTGATAAGGTGCCTTCCTGTCCCTGTATCCCGCACCCTAGCCCTGTCCTGGCCTGGTGATAAGGTGCCTTCCTGTCCCTGTATCCCTCCCCCTAGCCCTGTCCTAGCCTGGTGATAAGGTGCCTTCCTGTCCCTGTATCCCGCACCCTAGCCCTGTCCTGGCCTGGTGATAAGGTGCCTTCCTGTCCCTGTATCCCGCCCCCTAGCCCTGTCCTGGCCTGGTGATAAGGTGCCTTCCTGTCCCTGTATCCCACCCCCTAGCCCTGTCCTGGCCTGGTGATAAGCTGCCTTCCTGTCCCTGTATCCCGCACCCTAGCCCTGTCCTGGCCTGGTGATAAGCTTATTATTTTTCCATGAGGTTGGGTTGTTGATGTAGGGAATGTTGTTCGGTCTCTTCTGCTGGCATGGGACCTCCTTGGGATATACGCAAAGATACATAAGCAGACAGACAAGCATGTAAGTACACGATCACACGCACACGATCACACACACACGAACACACACTCCATACTCCATACTCTGTCATTCTGATCCATTCTGGATCATACTGATGGGCTTTTTTGGAACACAGTGTGCACACAGCCTCTGCCATCAGCTGTTTTCTGACCCCCAGGGGAGAGTTCACTCAGCATCCCCATTGAACCCCCATAACCCTGTTTGTGTGTGTTTGTCTCACTCCTGTCTTAGCCTTTCTCCAGCTCTATCTCTGTCAGGGACAGGTGTACACTAAGCCACTCAGAAAACACACAAAGAGACACAGCATCCATCTTACCACAGCAGCTTTTAACACCTTTAAAAACAGCATTTCCAAGATAGCTCAGCCACATGTCCAAAAACTCCCAACACAACAGAAACCGTTGCTAATTTATAACCCTGGATGGATGGAGCCGGGAAACTTCCAGATGAATCAGGGCAGAAAGAAAGGAGAAAGAAATCCGCGAAATTGAAATCAATAATTTCATTAAATGCAGACCCTATTCTCCTCCTGCCTCTCTCCTCCTGCCTCTCTCCTCTTGCCTCTCTCCTCCAGCGGCTCTACTTCCCCTCAAACAACAACAACGACAACACAAGGAAACAGCAGAGAAACAAGAGTTGACCTTTGTCCAGTGGCCAACCATTCCATTTATTTCTCCCTTATCAAGCTGCTGATCAGAAGAGGCATCTACACTGATAATGCCCAGGATAATAGCAAGACCAGGCAGGAGCTAACGACAGAGAGACAGGCCAGAGAAAGAAAAATGTGTTTTGGCTGTCTTCCTTTTCTCTATGCGTGCACACACAAACACACGCACGCACGCACACAAACACAAGCGCACACGCACGCACGCACGCACGCACGCACACGCACACACACACACACACACACACACACACACACACACACACACACACACACACTATGTGATATATGGCCCTTAGGAAAGTTTTACGAGGGTTGTTGTTCTGGTGCTGGTTGTTTGAGCCTCTAATTCAAGGTATCCCATCAATAAGTGAGGGAACATCTTGTGTGTGTATGGTTTGGTAGTCTGACATTTAACAAGCCCTGAGACTATCTGCTGCAAACAGAGGTAACACATACTGCTTTCTGTGTGTACTGACCAACTGCCAACACACAACTAATGATGTCATAGAATTATACATGTACATACACATGTACGATACAAGTGAACAGCCTAACGTGTGAAGGACTCCAGAGACCATATTACAGCCTATATCTGGTACTGTAGCTAAAGGCTGACCAACCAGAAGTGTTCCCCAGGTGAGTAAGTGAGTGAGTGTGTGTGAGGCCTCAGGAGAAAGATCACCTCTGCTGTTGTCTTCCTCAATCTGAAACAGGCCCATTATCCAGGCCTTAGTATCCTTAGTACCTCAATATCAGCAGTCTTGGTTGCCTGCAGCCTTTGTCACTACCACTACCTCAAATCAAATCAAATGTATTTATATAGCCCTTCGTACATCAGCTGATATCTCAAAGTGCTGTACAGAAACCCAGCCTAAAACCCCAAACAGCAAGCAATGCAGGTGTAGAAGCACGGTGGCTAGGAAAAACTCCCTAGAAAGGCCAAAACCTAGGAAGAAACCTAGAGAGGAACCAGGCTATGAGGGGTGGCCAGTCCTCTTCTGGCTGTGCCGGGTGGAGATTATAACAGAACATTGCCAAGATGTTCAAATGTCAATCACATTAGTGACTCAACCCACTCAGGTGACGCACCCCTCCCAGGGACGGTATGAGAGAGCCCCAGTAAGCCAGTGACTCAGCCCCTGTAATAGGGTTAGAGGCAGAGAACCCCAGTGGAAGAGGGGAACTGGCCAGGCAGAGACAGCAAGGGCGATTCGTTGCTCCAGAGCCTTTCCGTTCACCTTCCCACTCCTGGGCCAGACTACACTCAATCATATGACCTACTGAAGAGATGAGTCTTCAGTAAAGACTTAAAGGTTGAGACCGAGTTTGCGTCTCTGACATGGGTAGGCAGACCATTCCATAAAAATGGAGCTCTATAGGAGAAAGCCCTGCTTCCAGCTGTTTGCTTAGAAATTCTAGGGACAATTAGGAGGCCTGCGTCTTGTGACCGTAGCGTACGTGTAGGTATGTACGGCAGGACCAAATCAGAGAGATAGGTAGGAGCAAGCCCATGTAATGCTTTGTAGGTTAGCAGTAAAACCTTGAAATCAGCCCTTGCTTTGACAGGAAGCCAGTGTAGGGAGGCTAGCACTGGAGTAATATGATACATTTTTTTGGTTCTAGTCAGGATTCTAGCAGCCGTATTTAGCACTAACTGAAGTTTATTTAGTGCTTTATCCGGGTAGCCGGAAAGTAGAGCATTGCAGTAGTCTAACCTAGAAGTGACAAAAGCATGGATTAATTTTTCTGCATCATTTTTGGACAGAAAGTTTCAGATTTTTGCAATGTTACGTAGATGGAAAAAAGCTGTCCTTGAAATGGTCTTGATATGTTCTTCAAAAGAGAGATCAGCGTCCAGAGTAACGCCGAGGTCCTTCACAGTTTTATTTGAGACGACTGTACAACCATTAAGATTAATTGTCAGATTCAACAGAAGATCTCTTTGTTTCTTGGGACCTAGAACAAGCATCTCTGTTTTGTCCGAGTTTAAAAGTAGAAAGTTTGCAGCTATCCACTTCCTTATGTCTGAAACACATGCTTCTAGCGAGGGCAATTTTGTGGCTTCACCATGTTTCATTGAAATGTACAGCTGTGTGTCATCCGCATAGCAATGAAAGTTAACATTATGTTTTCGAATGACATCCCCAAGAGGTAAAATATATAGTGAAAACAATAGTGGTCCTAAAACGGAACCTTGAGGAACACTGAAATTTACAGTTGATTTGTCAGAGGACAAACCATTCACAGAGACAAACTGATATCTTTCCGACAAATAAGATCTAAACCAGGCCAGAACTTGTCCGTGTAGACCAATTTGGGTTTCCAATCTCTCCAAAAGAATGTGGTGATCGACGGTATCAAAAGCAGCACTTAAGGTCTAGGAGCACGAGGACAGATGCAGAGCCTCGGTCTGATGCCATTAAAAGGTCATTTACCTCTATTTACCTCCTCTGATTTATGACCTCTATGGCTCAGGGGTGTTAGCACCCTCAACAACCTCATCCCCAACCTCCACAGCCCCGTCCCCAACCTCCACAGCCCCGTCCCCAACCTCCATCACCCCATCCCCAAGGCACAGATTGGCCGTGACCCCAGGGGAATTCCCCTTACCAGAGGTGGCTAAATTCTCTCCTTGGTCAACTCTATCATCCTCAGGGATCCCTCTGTCACCTGCAGATTAGCCTGCTACGCTAACATAGGCCTAGAGCATATCTACACTCATACAAATTAATCAGGACTTCTTCAATTCCTATTCCCACTAAAGCCTTATTCCTATCATTCTTATCCCAATCTCAATGCAGGGAGAAAATGTATTTCTATAGCTAATCATAATGGGAACAATTCTATGTCTGCATGTTATTTCTTCCTTTCTCTTCTTTCATTATATACTTTTCTCTCCTCTTTTTTTGTTGGAAGAGAGGAAATGGCAGCGGTCCGTCCGGAAGCTCAGAGGTCATTGTCCCAGGCTGCTCCACTTGCTCTCTCTCTCTCTCTCTCTCCACTCTCTCTCTCGCTCCACTCTCTCTCTCTCTCCACTCTCTCTCAGAGTTCAGACAGAAGCCAGAACATTTGTTACAGACTCATTTGGTTTCCTGGTACAGAGTAGTGTCTGGAGAAATGTCCAGTGCTAAAAAGCTAATGTGAGAACAGGAGAAGAAACATTCGCTGAGTCAAAGGAAACATTCAAGTCTTTTCCTCAACAAAAGAAACAAGAAACATGTTTTAAATTCTGGGGGGAAAGATATATAAGACAATAAATAATGTTAGAATAATGTGAGGTAAAACGTATCAGGCCCTTGTCTATCCCCTGATACTAAAATGTTAAGTTCCATTCTATTTTTCCAGCCATGTGGATAGTACAGGTGTGCTCTATATCACACACACACACACACACACACACACACACACACACACACACACACACACACACACACACACACACACACACACACACACACACACACACACACACACACACACACACACACACACACACACACACACACAGCTGGCCATTGTCCATTTATTTCTGAAGTCTAAGCTCAGTGCCGGCAGGGTAACCACTCTGAAACAACTTAAAGTGCTTAAATCTACACTGAATATTTCATCCCCCAACTTTATCTCTTTGAGTCCCTTTCAAGACTAAAAGACAGGACGGGAGGGAGGGCGGTAGACAGAGAGAGGGATGGAGAGGGAGGACACTGCAGGTGTCAACTGGTAAGGCTGGGAAATAAAGAGGGAGAGAAAAGGAGGGAGAGAGAAAGGAGAGGGAGAGAAAAGGAGGGAGAGAGAAAAGGAGGGAGAGAGAAAGAGAGGGTGCAGCTCACAGGCCTCCTCAAGGTTAGAGCAGGGAGGAAGGAGAAGGTTAGTATTCACTCTTCACTCTCTGTCTCCACCTCACCCCCCTCTCCCACCCCCCTCTCCATCTCCCAGCACAACAGACTCTGAAACTCTTTCTTTCATGTGAGGAAAAAAAAGCTTGGGAAAAAAGGGTTCAGAAAGCAAAACGTTGTTGGGCACAGATTTGACAACATGCAGGGAATCTTTACTTCCTTGAAAGAACTCTGTTAAGAACTCCACGGTATAGAGAGAAACCCCAATCCCCCACCCCCTTCCAGATCCCTGTGAATGTGGGAATGCCTAATATATGATGGGCATCTCTTCCCTTCCCTCCCTGCTCCCCTCTCTCATTTTGATCTGTTTATCCCTGTCCTGTGTCTATCTGAGAGAAGAGAGGAGAAGAGGAGAGAAGATAGGAAAGAAGAGAGGAGAAGAGAAGAGAGGAAAAGAGGAGAGAAGAGAGAAGAAAGGAGAAGTGGGGAGGGGAGGGGAGGGGAGGGGAGGGGAGGTGGCAGTGAGCTGCTGAGGTATTGAGGGATATGAAATATTTACCAAAGCAGTAATGATTCCCTAGACAGAGGAAGAAGAGGAGGAGTAGGGAAAGAAGAAGAGAGGAGAGTGAGAGCTGCCCATCTTCTCTGTGTGGAAGGAATGAAAATGATTGAAGTCGATCCCAGTCTTAAGCACTTTCCCTGTTCTCTGAAGAATAATACAGTCAATCACATATTACGGCCAATAATATTTCAATATCTCAAAGTCCAGATGGCATCTGATTTTCAGTGATGGTAAATTGTGACAAGTTAAGTTGTGGGGACATGAAAGTTTGAAACAAATACTTGAAAAATGTTGGACGCACGCACGCACGCACGCACGCACGCACGCACACACACACACACACACACACACACACACACACACACACACACACACACACACACACACACACAGCAAACAGTGTGTAATATAATAATCCTCTGTGTTTGAGGAGACTTCAAGGATAGGGAGGCCACCCCATGGTGAGGCTTTTAATGTGTGTGTGTGTGTGTATCCCACTGCTTGCCTTTGAGGAGACAGGGCTGTGCTACACTCTAAGGACAGTGTGATCCGGACGTGAGTAAAAGGCCTATTAGGGAGGGAGACAGAGGAGAGGAAGGAAGCTTTACTACCTGCTGCTGTTCTGTTTTCACAACCCTCACACAACTACCAGGAGACTGGGGCTAACAAAACAACAGAGGACTGGTCCTTCCCTGGGTTGAGGAAGGTATCTCAGTCAGACCTCTCTGGTAGGGCTGGCAGGGGGTAGTTGTAGGATGTGTCCACTGTGAGAGCCCAGCATACATGGGGACCAAGTGTGGGGCAAACAACCATGAGCCTATAGAGTCTTAGTATGCTTAACACACACCTTGACTTAAACCTCCACATTATATTTGACCTCCACAGACTCTATATGGGAGGCATAGAGGTGAGCCAAAACAAAACAGCAAGGGTAGGATAAACACATACTGACCTACACCAATCAGAAGAGGAGCAAGGGTCAGCCCCTACAGCCAGAAGCTATACTTCATGATCAGCAGGCCTGACACACCTGACATCTGACCCATATCTCACCTGGGTCCCAGAGTCCCTGCTCTCCTACTCTCTGGGGTCAGTGCTGTTACCAGTGTCAGAGGTCAGAGATGACACAGCACTCTTGTGTTTGTCTCGTGGTGTGGGGCGAGGCAAGTGCCTTACATCAGCGGAATCTTGTCCCACAGGAAGTCAATTGTATGTGTGTGTGTGTGTGTGTGTGTGTGTGTGTGTGTGTGTGTGTGTGTGTGTGTGTGTGTGTGGCCTGTGGTGTGGTGTGGGTTATGTGGTCTTGTTTTTTCAAGACAGACATTTTTTTTATTTTTCTTCACAGACATTGATTTTTCTTCCTTCACATGCATCATCTATATTAATATGAACATTCATTTTGGCCTATGTAGATACTGCTAAACTGGAATGGAGGGGGGAGAAAAAAGATTGAGCGGCTTTTAAAATAAATGCATCAAGAAGGCCATACCAAACGAGCCCATCAGTATGATCCATAATGGATCAGAATGACAGAGTATGGAGTCTGTGCTGCTCCTGGTGTGTGTGTGTGTGTGTGTGTGTGTGTGTGTATGTGTGTGTGTGTGTGTGTGTGTGTGTGTGTGTGTGTGTGTGTATGTATGTGTGTGTGTGTGTGTGTGTGTGTGTGTGTGTGTGTGTGTGTGTGTGTGTGTGTGTGTGTGTGTGTGTGTGTGTGTGTGTGTGTGTATGTGTGTGTGTGTGTGTGTGTGTGTGTGTGTGTGTGTGTGTGTGTGTGTGTGTAGTTGCATGCCTGCTGACAAATGACCAGACACAACCTTTACAGCTGACCTACACAGAAAAAAACTGCCCACAAAAAAAAACAAAAAAACAATCCATGCAGCCAAAGTAAAAGCGCCTCTCGTCTGATGAGTGATGTTAAACAACAACTGGACTACCAGGCAATTAACATGATTAGAGTGCAGTGCATTGTAGACTTTAGTGTTCCCCCTTCCCTCCCCTCCACCTACTCCAGTCTGTACACACACACACACGCACGCACACACACACACACACACACACACACACACACACACACACACACACACAGACACACACACACACACACACACACACACACACACACACACACACACACACACACACACACACACACACACACACACACACACACACACACACACACACACACACACACACACGCACACCTCCATTGGCCCAGTGCTCATTATCATACATGCTTTAACAGGCCGGCGAGGCTGCTGGGCCCTGTCAACGCTCTCCACTTTATTTATTAGTAAACAGAAACAGATGGGGAGGGGGAGGTGGTATTGACTAACCAAAGCCTTTTAAACAGGAATCAATGACAGGGGTGGAGCACTGAGACAGGGGCATTAACTCTGTAATATGGGGTTATGAAATGACTGGGTTGTTTAACCACTAGTGGGCTGTGTGGCTCAGTGGAGTAGTGGCTGGATAGAAGGCTAACGTGACTGTTGGCTACATGACTTCTGTCTTTTGTTTTGACTGCATGGGGGAGTGGGGGGCAGCGACACGCGAGCCAGCAGTCGCTGACAACAGATTTATAAGCGGAGGCATTGCAGGATTGATCCCATTGATTAGCGGTGCAGGCGAGTTAGCAGTTATATTTTAGTGGCAGAAAAGCATTATCAGGGAGATGGCTTATAGGGAGGGCTGTTGTTGGAGGGAGGTTTGATCGGGAGTGTGCCGTGGCGGTCGTGTGCTGGTGACAGGATTGGGTCCTGTACTGTGGACTGACACACCATACCTCTCTATACTTCAACAGTCTCTAGCTGTGAGTGAAAGGGGGAGACGCTTTGTAACTGTGTGTGGTTACTGTGTCTGATACATCATCCAGGACATAGGACTTCCAGGAAGAGTAGGGTCCACATATCAACAAGATATACTGTCCCATCTCATATCACTACTGATGATATACAGCATTACATCACTGAGGGGCCAGGAGAGCAGACAGAGTAAACAGATACATATTAGTAGTAGATACAGAGTGATACATGACAGTAGGAGGCACAGAGAGAGGTGAAAAGTGGGTAGAGAAAGAGAGAGAGTGAAAGAGAGAAAGAGAGAGAGAGAGAGAGAGAGAGAGAGAGAGAGAAACATAGGGGGAGAGAGAGAGAGAAGGAAAGAGGGAGAGAGAAAGAAAGAGAGAAAGAGAAAGAAAGAGAGAAAGAGAGAGAGAGAAAGAGAGAGGGAAACATAGGGGGAGAGAAAGAGAGAGATAGAAAGAGAGAGAGAGTGATAGAGATAGAGAGAAAGAGAGAAAACTAAGTAAAAGACAGACAGAGAAAGACATACAGTACCAGTCAAAAGTTTGGACACACCTACTCATTCAAGGGGTTGTTATTTTTTCAATTTTCTACATTGTAGAATAATAGTGAAGACATCAAAACTATGAAATAACAGATATGGAATCATGTAGCAACCAAATATTGTTAAACAAATGTTATATTTGAGATTCTTCAAAGTAGCCACCCTTTGCCTTGATGACAGCTTTGTACACTCTTAGTATTCTCTCAACCAGCTTCACGAGGTAGTCACCTGGAATGCATTTCAATTAACAGGTGTGCCTTATTAAAAGTTAATTTGTGGAATTTCTTTCCTTCTTAACACGTTTTAACCAATCAGTTGTGTTGTGACAAGGTAGGGTGGTATACAAAAGATGGCCCTATTTGGTAAAAGACCAAGTCCATATTATGGCAAGAACGGCTCAAATAAGCAAAGAGAAAAGACAGTTACTGTAAGTCAATCTGGAACATCTCAAGAACTTTGACATTTTCTTCCAGTGCAGTCGCAAAACCCATGAAGCGCTATGATGAAACTGTGTCTCATGAGGACCACCACAGGAAAGGAAGACCCAGAGTTACCTCTGCTGCAGAGGATAAGTTCAGTAGAGTTACCTGCACCTTAGATTGCGGCCCTAGATAAATGCTTCACAGAGTTCAAGTAACAGACACATCTCAACATCAACTGTTTAGAGGAGACTGCATGAATCAGGCCTTCAAATTGCTGCAAAGCAATCACTAATAAAGGACACCAATAAGAAGAAGAGACTTGTTTGGGCCAAGAGACACGAGCAATAGACATTAGAACAGTGGAAATCTGTCCTTCGGTCTGATGAGTCCAAATTTGAGATTTTTGGTTCAACTGCCATGTCTTTGTGAGACACAGAGTAGGTGAACTGATGATCTCTGCATGTGTGGTTCCCATCGTGAAGCATGGAGGAGGAGGTGTGATGGTGTAGGGGTGCTTTGCTGGTGACACTGTCGGTGATTTATTTAGAATTCAAGGTACATTTAACCAGCATAGTTACCACATCGTGTTTCCAGGAGGATCATTGAGTGTCTCCAGGAGGATCATTGTGTGTCTCCAGGAGGATCATTGTGTGTTTCCAGGAGGATCATTATGTGTGTGTTTCCAGGAGGATCATTATGTGTGTGTTTCCAGGAGGATCGTTGTGTGTATCCAGAAGGATCAGTGTGTGTGTGTTTCCAGGAGGATCATTGTGTGTATCAAGGAGGATCATTGCGTGTGTGTTTCCAGGAGGATCATTATGTGTGTGTTTCCAGGAGGATCATTATGTGTGTGTTTCCAGGAGGATCATTGTGTATATCAAGGAGGATCATTGTGTGTGTGACTCAAGGAGGATCATTGTGTGTGTCTCCAGGAGGATCACTGTGTGTGTGTGTTTCCAGGAGGATCATTGTGTTTCTCCAGGAGGAACAGTGCTAAGCTTTGCTGCAGTCAGAGGTCATCTCCATCATCTATATTAATGAGCTTTATCATTAGACAGCTCTGTGCCGTAATCCAATATGAGACGACACACACACACATGCACACACACACTCATTCACATACACACACAACCCCCTACTGCCCAGCACAGGGACTGAGCCTCAGTGAGCCCAGGCCTTAAACCACCCACTGGAAGGCAATTAAGAGTTTAACCTGGATGCAGCCTGGTGAATCCAGAGAGAGACTCCTCAGTCTCCAGTCAAATGGAGCAGGACACAGCAGAAAGAGATAGTTGCAGGAGAGGTTGTGGAGAGAGGAAGAGAGATGGACACAGAGAGAGAGAGACTAAGAGAGATGGAGAGGGTGTGGAGAGAGGAAGAAAGAGAGAGAGAGGGAGAGGGAGAGAGAGGGAGAGAGGGAGAGAGAGACGGACACGAGAGAGAGAGAAAAGGAGAGATAGAAAGAGAGAGAGCGAGAGAGAGAGAGGTAGGTAGGTAGGTAGGTAGGTAGGTAGGTAGGTAGGTAGGTAGGTAGGTAGGTAGGTAGGTAGGTAGGTACGTAGGTAGGTAGGTAGGTAGGTAGGTAGGTAGGTAGGTAGGTAGGTAGGTAGGTAGGTAGGTAGGTAGGTAGGTAGGTAGGTAGGTAGGTAGGTAGGTAGGTAGGTAGGTAGGTAGGTAGGTAGGTAGGTAGAGAGAGAGAGAGAGATAGAGATAGGTAGAGGGAGATAGAGTGGTGTTGATGGTATCCTTAATGAAATGATCAAATATACAGACAACAAATTCCAATTGGCTATACTAAAACTCTTTAAAATCATCCTTAGCTCTGGCATCTTCCAGAGCTTCCAGAGGAGGGCCTATAGCAGCACCTAGATCTTCTGCACAGATTCTGCCAGACCTGGGCTCTGACAGTAAATCTCAGTAAGACCAAAATAATGGTGTTCCAAAAAAGGTCCAGTCGCCAGGACCACAAATACAAATTCCATCTAGACACTGTTGCCCTAGAGCACACAAAAAACTATACATACCTTGGCATAAACATCAGCGCCACAGGTAACTTTTACAAAGCTGTGAACGATCTGTGAGACAAGGCAAGAAGGGCATTCTATGCCATCAAAAGGAACATAAAATTCAACATACCAATTAGGATTTGGTTAAAAATACTTGAATCAGTCATAGAGCCCATTGCCCTTTATGGTTGTGAGGTCTGGGGTCCGCTCACCAACCAAGACTTCACAAAATGGGACAAACACCAAATTGAGACTCTGCATGCAGAATTCTGCAAAAATATCATACATGCAGAGCAGAATTAGGCCGATACCCACTAATTATCAAAATCCAGAAAAGAGCCGTTAAATTCTACAACCACCTAAAAGGAAGTGATTCACAAACCTTCCATAACAAAGCCATCACCTACAGAGAGATGAACCTGGAGAAGAGTCCCCTAAGCAAGCTGGTCCTGGGGCTCTGTTCACAAACACAAACACACCCTACAGAGCCCCAGGACAACAGCACAATTAGACCCAACCAAATCATGAGAAAACAAAAAGATAATTACTTGACACATTGGAAAGAATTAACAAAAAAACAGAGCAAACTAGAATGCTATTTGGCCCTAAACAGAGAGTACACCGCGGCAGAATACCTGTCCACTGTGACTGACCCACACTTAAGGAAAGCTTTGACTATGTACAGACTTAGTGAGCATAGCCTTGCTATTGAGAAAGGCCGCCGTAGACAGACCTGGCTCGAAGAGAGAAGACAGGCTATGTGCACACTGCCCACAAAATGAGGTGGAAACTGAGCTGCACTTCCTAACCTCCTGTCCAACGTATGACCATATTAGAGATACATATTTCCCTCAGATTATACAGATCCACAAAGAATTCGAAAACAAATCAAATTTTGAGAAACTCCCATATCTACTGGGTGAAATTCCACAGTGTGCCATCACAGCAGCAAGATTTGTGACCTGTTGCCACAAGAAAATGGCAACCAGTGAAGAACAAACACCATTGTAAATGCAACCCATATTTATGCTTATTTATTTTCCCTTGTGTTCTTTAACCATTTGTACATTGTTACAACACTGCATATATGTATAATATGACATTTGCAATGTCTTTATTGTTTAGAAATTTCTGTATGTGTAATGTTTACTGTTCATTTTTATTGTTTATTTCCCTTTTGTATATTATCTACCTCACTTGCTTTGGCAATGTTAACACGTTTCCCATGCCAATAAAGCCCCTTGAATTTAATTGATAGAGATAGGTAGAGAGAGATAGAAATAGGTAGAGAGAGAGATAGGTAGAGAGAGATGGCGATAGGTAGAGAGAGATAGAGATAGGTAGAGAGAGATAGAGATAGGTAGAGAGACATAGAGATAGGTAGAAAGAGATAGAGATAGGTAGAGAGAGGTAGAGAGAGATATAGATAGGTAGAGAGAGATAGAGATAGAGATAGGTAGAGAGAGATGGCGATAGGTAGAGAGAGATAGAGAGAGAGACAGAGAGAAGAGCAGAGCAGAGGTCAGGATCAGAGCTCCTGCATTTTTCAGCATTTTCTTTAAAAAATATAGATTAGGAGTTAGATACACTTGGATTTTTTGTCAGGAACACATACTGGATTCTACCCTCTTCAACATAACCCCTACTTCAAATCAAAACTTAAAACCTACAACCTGATTTTGGACGGAATTACGGAATCACCTGGAAAGTTCATAACAACCAAGGATTTATTACCCTATACAGCAAATTCTCTGGAAAACAACAGAAACCTGAAAACACCATCCAACCTGGAACTGAGTGAGTAATGTTTAGTCTGAAACAATATTTTATTTCCAAAAGCCAAGAAGAAAAATACACAACATTACTTTATAAGGACTGAATTCTAACATAATTCTACCAAGCTTGATACAGCTTCAACTAGCACTGACGTGTCAAGTGAGAGGTGTCAAAGCCCATTAGCCCAACAATGGCAGGAGAGTCACACAGTCTACCCCAACCAAATGGAGAGGCCTTAGAAGCTCCCTCCCGCTGTTCAGAGGTAATTAAAATACAGTACCCTTTGCATGTAAAGAATGATAAGGCAAGAAAAGACCACAAGAAGAAGCTCCTTATGGAAAATCAAGAAACACTTTTTGCTGACTATTACAAAAATGGGAACATCAGCAACCTTATCTTCCACACAAACCATCCCCTGGCATGGCACAGTGCCATATTAGCACACTACCCCTTTGTTAAGAGAGGGGGGGTTAACGAGGGGTGGAAACTCAGAATACTTGATAACGAGGACTCTGAGTTAAGTAATATAAATATCTATAAATCCGGAACAGTAATGGTACAGAATAACCACAAACAGTTTCAGCTGGACTTTCACCTAATCAAAGAATTAGCCCAGCAGGAGAAGCTCTCCCTTGATAAAGATACCCCCACACCGAGCGGGTCAGACCAGACCTCTTCATTATGTAACCCCACAGATGAGCAACCCCCAGCGGAGAGTCAACCTCCCAGCACAGATTACCACTCCCTCATTGAAATGAAGGACAAATTCACCCAGCTGGAGGTAAGGCAGGTGGAGCTGGAACAGCAGGTGATTACACTTCAGTCAGCACAGACCCAGACAACAGTCCAGCACAACAACAGCCCCTTAACCAGACCCGGAATGCTGGAGGTGGACAGAGACATATCTGCACTTTGGACAGTGGTGAGACAAATACAACAGGAGAAAGAGGAGCAGAACAGAGCACTAGAGGAGAGTATCAGACTGCTGGTGGAGGAGAGGTTGAGGGGGATGGAGGAGAGGGTGAGGGGGATGGAGGAGAAGTTGAGGGGGACGGCGTGTGACAGAGAACAACCCACTAGAGAGGTGGCCACCCACACAGAGAAGCCAGCAGAACAGCCCACCTCAGCACCCAACAAAAGTCTCGACACCACAGCAGAACAGTCCACACCAGACCCTGACCATAGAGTCGACACCACAGCAGAACAGTCCACACCAGACCCTGACCATAGAGTCGACATCACAGCAGAACAGACAAATGAAGAACCCCAAGCCCAGAGGCTCTCACCCCCTCTGAGCACCCCCCCCTGTCAGCCACCCTGATAGCCCTTTTGACAACCCCCCCACACCCACTGAGGACAAACACAAGACACAGATTGTACTACTTATGGACTCAAATGGGAAATATATAGAAGAAAAAAAACTTTTTCCCAAACACAGTGTGTCTAAACTCTGGTGTCCAAACACCCAGCGCGCCCTAGACCTTCTGTCTGAGGCCAAACTAGGCTCACCCAGCCACATAATAATACACACAGGCACAAACGACCTGAGAGCACAGCAGGAAAGAGTGGCCACAGCACTGAAGGGAGTGATTGAAAAGGCTTCTTCTACTTTCCCCAACGCACAAGTGGTTATCTCCACCCTGCTACCACGAAAAGACTTCCACCCTGCCACAATACAGCGGGTAAATGCAAGTATTTCCCGTGACTGTGCCTCAAAACCAAACGTTTTCCTGGCCCACCACTCCACCCTGGACTTGAACAGCCTCTATGACCAGGTCCACCTCTACAAGGCAGCAGTGCCCACCTTTGCCCGAACTCTAAAGGACATCGCTCTCAAACGTATCCCCAACACTTCACACAGGAGCAACAGATCAATAGACACCCCATCCAGACCAGCGAGACACCCTCCCAGATCTGCAGGACCCCCCCCTAGACCTACACATAGAGGACACACGCCAAGAGGAATTACATCCAGACCACAGTACACCCAGACACATCCACACCCCCACCCCAACCAATCAACACCCCCCCACGTCAACCATGCCCACACCCCATTTAGGCCCCCTCAGATCAGACCTATGCCACTCCTGCCCACCCCATGCACCCCACCCCCGCAAAGAGGGCCTCAACATGGAAGCCACACATACGCCCAGGTAGTGAGCGGGCAAACAGTCCCAACCCCTACTCTCACACTCGCCCAAGCCAATGGCATGTACCAGATGCTCAGCAGGCTCTGCTCACACTTACTGGCCTGAGGCCAAACCACGACCAACAACATTGGACACTCTATGGAACAAAAAGCCTTCACTATATTATCCTGGAATATCCAAGGCCTGAGGTCATCTGCCTTTGGCCTAAAGAGCAGAAACCCGGACTTCACCAAAGAAATCGATAATACAGACATTGTCATCCTGCAAGAAACCTGGTATAGAGGAGACGGACCCACTGGTTGCCCTCTAGGTTACAGAGAGCTGGTAGTCCCATCCACCAAACTACCAGGTGTGAAACAGGGAAGGGACTCAGGGGGTATGCTAATTTGGTATAGAGCAGACCTAACTCACTCCATTAAATTAATCAAAACAGGAACATTTTACATTTGGCTAGAAATTCAAAAGGAAATTATCCTAACAGAGAAAAATGTCCTCCTGTGTGCTACCTATATCCCCCCACTAGAATCCCCATATTTTAATGAAGACAGCTTCTCCATCCTGGAGGGGGAAATCAATCATTTCCAGGCCCAGGGACATGTACTAGTCTGTGGCGACCTAAATGCCAGAACCGGACAAGAACCTGACACCCTCAGCACACAGGGGGACAAACACCTGCCTGGAGGTGACAGCATTCCCTCCCACATATGCCCCCCTAGGCACAACTATGACAACATAACCAACAAAAACGGGTCACAACTCCTGCAGCTCTGTCGCACGCTGGGTATGTACATAGTCAACGGTAGGCTTCGAGGGGACTCCTATGGTAGGTACACCTATAGCTCATCTCTTGGCAGTAGTACTGTAGACTACTTTATCACTGACCTCAACCCAGAGTCTCTCAGAGCGTTCACAGTCAGCCCACTGACACCCCTATCAGACCACAGCAAAATCACAGTCTACTTAAACAGAGCAATAATCAATCATGAGGCATCAAAGCCAAAGGAACTGAGTAACATTAAGAAATGCTATAGATGGAAGGAATGCAGTTTGGAAACCTACCAAAAAACAATTAGGCAACAACAAATTCAATCCCTTTTAGACAATTTCCTGGGTAAAACGTTCCGCTGTAATAGTGAAGATGTAAACTTGGCAGTAGAAAATCTTAACAGTATATTTGACCTCTCAGCTTCCCTATCAAATCTAAAAATCTCAAATAGAAAACCAAAGAAAATTAACAATAATGACAAATGGTTTGATGAAGAATGCAAAAATCTAAGAAAGAAATTGAGAAACCTGTCCAACCAAAAACATAGAGACCCGGAAAACCTGAGTCTACGCCTTCACTATGGTGAATCACTAAAACAATACAGAAATACACTACGGAAAAAGAAGGAACAGCATGTCAGAAATCAGCTCAATGCAATTGAAGAATCCATAGACTCTAACCACTTCTGGGAAAATTGGAAAACACTAAACAAACAACAACAAGAAGACTTGTCTATCCAAAATGGAGATGTATGGGTAAACCACTTCTCCAATCTTTTTGGCTCTATAACAAAGAATAAAGAGCAAAAACATATACATGATCAAATACAGATCTTAGAATCATCTATTAAAGACTACCAGAACCCACTGGATTCTCCAATTACATTGAATGAGTTACAGGACAAAATAAAAACCCTCCAACCAAAAAGGCCTGTGGTGTTGATGGTATCCTCAATGAAATGATCAAATATACAGACAACAAATTCCAATTGGCTATACTAAAACTCTTTAACATCATACTTAGCTCTGGCATCTTCCCCAATATTTGGAACCAAGGACTGATCACCCCAATCCACAAAAGTGGAGACAAATTTGACCCCAATAACTACCGTGGAATATGTGTCAACAGTAACCTTGGGAAAATCCTCTGCATTATTATTAACAGCAGACTCGTACATTTCCTCAATGAAAACAATGTACTGAGCAAATGTCAAATTGGCTTTTTACCAAATTACCGTACAACAGACCATGTATTCACCCTGCACAACCTAATTGACAACCAAACAAACCAAAACAAAGGCAAAGTCTTCTCATGCTTTGTTGATTTCAAAAAAGCCTTCGACTCAATCTGGCATGAGGGTCTGCTATACAAACTGATGGAAAGTGGTGTTGGGGGTAAAACATACGACATTATAAAATCCATGTACCCAAACAACAAGTGTGCGGGTAAAATTGGCAAAAAAACACACACATTTCTTCACACAGGGTCGTGGGGTTAGACAGGGATGCAGCTTAAGCCCCACCCTCTTCAACATATATATCAACGAATTGGCGCGGGCACTAGAAAAGTCTGCAGCACCCGGCCTCCCCCTGGTAGAATCCGAAGTCAAATGTCTGCTGTTTGCCGATGATCTGGTGCTTCTGTCACCAACCAAGGAGGGCCTACAGCAGCACCTAGATCTTATGCACAGATTCTGTCAGACCTGGGCCCTGACAGTAAATCTCAGTAAGACCAAAATAATGGTGTTCCAAAAAAGGTCCAGTCACCAGGACCACAAATACAAATTCCATCTAGACACTGTTGCCCTAGAGCACACAAAAAACTATACATACCTTGGCCTAAACATCAGCGCCACAGGTAACTTCCACAAAGCTGTGAACGATCTGAGAGACAAGGCAAGAAGGGCATTCTATGCCATCAAAAGAAACATAAATTTCAACATACCAATTAGGATTTGGCTAAAAATACTTGAATCAGTCATAGAGCCCATTGCCCTTTATGGTTGTGAGGTCTGAGGTCCGCTCACCAACCAAGACTTGGTTGGACAAACACCAAATTGAGACTCTGCACGCAGAATTCTGCAAAAATATCCTCCGTGTACAACGTAGAACACCAAATAATGCATGCAGAGCAGAATTAGGCCGATACCCACTAATTATCAAAATCCAGAAAAGAGCCGTTAAATTCTACAACCACCTAAAAGGAAGCGATTCACAAACCTTCCATAACAAAGCCATCACCTACAGAGAGATGAACCTGGAGAAGAGTCCCCTAAGCAAGCTGGTCCTGGGGCTCTGTTCACAAACACAAACACACCCCACAGAGCCCCAGGACAACAGCACAATTAGACCCAACCAAATCATGAGAAAACAAAAAGATAATTACTTGACACATTGGAAAGAATTAACAAAAAAACAGAGCAAACTAGAATGCTATTTGGCCCTAAACAGAGAGTACACAGCGGCAGAATACCTGACCACTGTGACTGACCCAAAATTAAGGAAAGCTTTGACTATGTACAGACTCAGTGAGCATAGCCTTGCTATTGAGAAAGGCCGCCGTAGGCAGACATGGCTCTCAAGAGAAGACAGGCTATGTGTTCACTGCCCACAAAATGAGGTGGAAACTGAGCTGCACTTCCTAACCTCCTGCCCAATGTATGACCATATTAGAGAGACATATTTCCCTCAGATTACACAGATCCACAAAGAATTCGAAAACAAATCCAAATTTGAAAAACTCCCATATCTACTGGGTGAAATTCCACAGTGTGCCATCACAGCAGCAAGATTTGTGACCTGTTGCCACGAGAAAAGGGCAACCAGTGAAGAACACACACCATTGTAAATACAACCCATATTTATGCTTATTTATTTTATCTTGTGTCCTTTAACCATTTGTACATTGTTAAAACACTATATATATATATATATATATATATATATATATATATATATATATATATATATGACATTTGTAATGTCTTTACTGTTTTGAAACCTCTGTATGTGTAATGTTTACTGTTCATTTTTGTTGTTTTTCACTTTATATATTCACTTTGTATGTTGTCTACCTCACTTGCTTTGGCAATGTTAACACATGTTTCCCATGCCAATAAAGCCCTTGAATTGAATTGAATTGATAGAGATAGGTAGAGAGACATAGAGATAGGTAGAGAGAGATAGAGATAGGTAGAGAGAGAAAGAGATAGGTAGAGAGAAATGGCGGTAGGTAGAGAGAGATAGAGATAGGTAGAGAGACATAGAGATAGGTAGAGAGAGATAGAGATAGGTAGAGAGAGAAAGAGATAGGTAGAGAGAGATGGCGATAGGTAGAGAGAGATAGAGATAGGTAGAGAGACATAGAGATAGGTAGAGAGAGATAGAGAGGTAGAGAGAGATAGAGATAGGTAGAGAGAGAGCAGCAGTGCTAGGCTAAGCTCAGTGCAGTCAGAGTACACAGCATCGCCTGGCTGAGAGAAAGGTCATCCCCCTCATCCTCTCCAAGGACTTCCTTAAATAAAGTCTCCTATCCTGCACTTTCTTGAGCAAACAACCTCCTCCGTTCTTTATTAACTAAATATGAGCCACTCTGACCGGGGGACAAAAATTCAATATTTTCCCCACCAAATATTTAAACCAAGCAAATAAACAGATAAATAAATAGACCTCCCCTGCCGACGGAGGAGGACGGCCAGCCCTCTGGATGTAATTTGACGGCCCAGTTATTTGAAGGCCAGAGCCCACAGCTACTCATTTGAGGGCCTGTCAATCAAAGCAAGAGCGAAAAGCGGCACCGGTGTTGTCACCATAGAGGTGTGTGTGTGTGTGAAACACACACACACACACACACACACACACACACATCCTTCTTCAAGGTTGGAGCAGATAAGGTGAGCGTCTCTCCTTATGAATATATCACACCATCCCCCCTCCTCTCATACCTCTCTCCTCTCCTCCTCTCCTCCCTCTCTCCTCTCATCCCCCCTCCTTTCCTCCCTCTCTCCTCTCCTCCTCTCCTCCCCCCTCCTCTCCTCCCTCTCTCCTCTCCTCCCTCTCTCTTCTCCTCCTCTCATCCCCCCTCCTCTCCTCCCTCTCTCCTCTCCTCCCTCTCTCCTCTCCTCCCCCCTCCTCTCCTCCCTCTCTCCTCTCATCCCCCCTCCTTTCCTCCCTCTCTCCTCTCCTCCTCTCATCCCCCCTCCTCTCCTCCCTCTCTCCTCTCCTCCCCCTCATCTCCTCCCTCTCTCTTCTCCTCCTCTCATCCCCCTCCTCACCTCCCTCTCTCCTCTCCTCCCCCTTCCTCTCCTCCTCTCATCCCCCCTCCTCTCCTCCCTCTCCTCTCCTCCCCCCTCCTCTCCTCCCTCTCTCTTCTCCTCCTCTCATCCCCCCTCCTCTCCTCCCTCTCTCCTCTCCTCCCTCTCTCCTCTCCTCTTCTCATCCCCCTCTCTGGGCCACCTATCAAAACATCTTCATGCTGGCCTAATAGCCGGAGCCTTCATGGCGTTGTGTTCGCTGTCCAGGAGATGCATTAAACATGATGACCGTGAGAGAGAAGAGAGGTGCAGCGGCAGAGAGAGTGACTTGTCTCGGCTAATTCCACCCGGCTGATTAAGTTTTAAACCGCCACGTCAGGTCCGTCCTCTCTGGGGAAACTCACAACACTTTTAGCTTCTTTTTTCTCATCTAAAAAGAGGCTGAGAATTGCTTGGCTAAGGCTGTTTTTTCTCTCTCTCTGGCCAGCCCATCAGGCCCACACATGGCTGCACCCCTGCCCAGTCATGTGAAATTCATAGATTAGGGCCTAATGAATTTAGTTCAATTTACTTATTTTCTTTTACGAACTACAACTCATTAAAAACGTTGAATGTTGTTGCATGTTGCGTTTATATTTTTGTTCAGTATACATCTCATCTACTATGCCTGTTTGATGTCACTGGCCTCTTCCTCCTTTATTACAGACACAAATACCCCGCATCAGACAATCCCGCAGGTGAAGAAGCCAGATATGGAGGTCCTGGGCTGGGGTGGTTACATGTGGTATGTGGTTGTGAGGCCTGTTGGATGTACTGACAAATTCTCCAAAAATACATTGGCGGCAGCTTAGGGTAGAGAAATGAACATTTAATTATCTGGCAACAGATAATTGTTGGACTTTCCTTCAGTCAGCATGCCAATTGCACGCTCCCTCAAAACTTGAGACATCCCGTCAGTAGAGGATGCCTGGTTATTTTTAAAAAAATGCCTTAAATAAGCATGCCCCATTCAAGAAATGTATAACCAGGAACAGATATAGCCCTTGGTTCACCCCAGACCTGACTGCCCTTAACCAACACAAAAACATCCTGTGGCGTTCTGCATTAGCATCGAACATCCTCGTGATACGCAACTTTCAGGGAAGCTTCATACTTCATACTCGTCTCCAAACCCACTGGCTCCAGGTCATCTACAAGACCCTGCTAGGTAAAGTCCCCCCTTATCTCAGCTCACTGGTCACCATAGCAGCACCCACCTGTAGCACGCGCTCCAGCAGGTATATCTCTCTGGTCACCCCCAAAACCAATTATTTCTTTGGCCGCCTCTCCTTCCTGTTCTCTGCTTCCAATGACTGGAACGAACTACAAGAATCTCTGAAACTGGAAACACACATCTCCCTCACTAGCTTTAAACACCAGCTGTCAGAGCAGCTCACAGATTACTGCACCTGTACTGCCCATCTATAATTTAGCCCAAACAACTACCTCTTCCCTTCCTCTATTTATTTATTTATTTAGCTCCTTTGCACCCCATTATTTCTACTTCGCACATTTCTACTTCGCACATTCAAATCTACCATTCCAGTGTTTACAGTGCCTTGCGAAAGTATTCGGCCCCCTTGAACTTTGCGACCTTTTGCCACATTTCAGGCTTCAAACATAAAGATATAAAACTGTATTTTTTTGTGAAGAATCAACAACAAGTGGGACACAATCATGAAGTGGAACGACATTTATTGGATATTTCAAACTTTTTTAACAAATCAAAAACTGAAAAATTGGGCGTGCAAAATTATTCAGCCCCCTTAAGTTAATACTTTGTAGCGCCACCTTTTGCTGCGATTACAGCTGTAAGTCGCTTGGGGTATGTCTCTATCAGTTTTGCACATCGAGAGACTGACATTTTTTCCCATTCCTCCTTGCAAAACAGCTCGAGCTCAGTGAGGTTGGATGGAGAGCATTTGTGAACAGCAGTTTTCAGTTCTTTCCACAGATTCTCGATTGGATTCAGGTCTGGAATTTGACTTGGCCATTCTAACACCTGGATATGTTTATTTTTGAACCATTCCATTGTAGATTTTGCTTTATGTTTTGGATCATTGTCTTGTTGGAAGACAAATCTCCGTCCCAGTCTCAGGTCTTTTGCAGACTCCATCAGGTTTTCTTCCAGAATGGTCCTGTATTTGACTCCATCCATCTTCCCATCAATTTTAACCATCTTCTCTGTCCCTGCTGAAGAAAAGCAGGCCCAAACCATGATGCTGCCATACCATGTTTGACAGTGGGGATGGTGTGTTCAGTGTGATGAGCTGTGTTGCTTTTACGCCAAACATAACGTTTTGCATTGTTGCCAAAAAGTTCAGTTTGGGTTTCATCTGACCAGAGCACCTTCTTCCACATGCTTGGTGTGTTTCCCAGGTGGCTTGTGGCAAACTTTAAACGACACTTTTTATGGATATCTTTAAGAAATGGATTTCTGCTTGCCACTCTTCCATAAAGGCCAGATTTGTGCAATATACGACTGATTGTTGTCCTATGGACAGAGTCTCCCACCTCAGCTGTAGATCTCTGCAGTTCATCCAGAGTGATCATGGGCCTCTTGGCTGCATCTCTGATCAGAATTCTTCTTGTATGAGCTGAAAGTTTAGAGGGACGGCCAGGTCTTGGTAGATTTGCAGTGGTCTGATACTCTTTCCATTTCAATATTATCGCTTGCACAGTGCTCCTTGGGATGTTTAAAGCTTGGGAAATCTTTTTGTATCCAAATCCGGCTTTAAACTTCTTCACAACAGTATCTCGGACCTGCCTGGTGTGTTCCTTGTTCTTCATGATGCTCTCTGCGCTTTTGACGGACCTCTGAGACTATCACAGTGCAGGTGCATTTATACGGAGACTTGATTACACACAGGTGGATTGTATTTATCATCATTAGTCATTTAGGTCAACAGTGGATTATTCAGAGATCCTCACTGAACTTCTGGAGAGAGTTTGCTGCACTGAAAGTAAAGGGGCTGAGTAATTTTGCACGCCCAATTTTTCAGTTTTTGATTTGTTAAAAAAGTTTGAAATATCCAATAAATGTCGTTCCACTTCATGATTGTGTCCCACTTGTTGTTGATTCTTCACAAAAAAATACAGTTTTATATCTTTATGTTTGAAGCCTGAAATGTGGCAAAAGGTCGCAAAGTTCAAGGGGGCCGAATACTTTCGCAAGGCACTGTAACTTGCTATATTGTATTTACTTCGCTACCATGGCCTTTTTCTGCCTTTACCTCCCTTATCTCACCTCATTTGCTCACATTGTACATAGACTTATTTTTCTACTGTATTATTGACTGTATGTTTGTTTTACTCCATGTGTTGTTGTATGTGTCAAACTGCTTTGCTTTATCTTGGCCAGGTCGCAATTGTAAATGAGAACTTGTTCTCAACTTGCCTACCTGGTTAAATAAAGGTTAAATTAAAAAAATAAAAACATCTTTGGCATTGTGTTATGTGACAAAACCGCACATTTGAAAGTGGCCTTTTATTGTCCCCAGCACAAGGTGCACCTGTGTAATGATCATGCTGATTATCTTGGCAAATGAGAAATGCTCACTAACAGGGATGTAAACAAATTTGTGCACAACATTTGAGAGAAATTAGCTTTTTGTGTGTATGGAAAATGTCAGGGATTTTTAATTTCAGTTCAAGAAACATGGGACCAAAACTTTGCATGTTGCGTTTATATTTTTGTTCAGTGTAGATGATGACTCAATTATGCCTGGCTTCTCCTTGCTGTGCTATCTTGGCATAAGTAAATAGAGCCATTCTAATCCCACTAATATGGATGGCAGAGTGCTAACTAGGCTAACACCGCTAACTAGGCTAACACCGCTAACTAAGCTAACACTGCCAACTAGGCTAACACCGCTAACTAAGTTAACGCCGCTAAGGAAGTGAGACAGAAATAAGCACAAATGCTACAAACCAACTCAGGGGAACTGGGCTCAAAAAAAAGCTGTGAATCTGAATGAGAGACGAGAGGGAAGTAGAGGGGTCTCTCTGGCCAGACAGGCAGAGCCAAGAGGAAAAGCTTGTCAAGCTGAAGACTAAGAGTGGTGACCAGAGTGATGGAAATGGTAATGTTTTGGAGCAGCAGGCCTCTGGAGCTGAGGGGTCTAGGGCTGGACATGTCCACTGAAGACCCAGCCGGGGAGTTGAGGAAAAAGTGGGTCAGAGGACTTCAGAGCCACTAGTGAAGATCAAGGCTGGAGAGAGAGAGAGAGAGATAGAGAGAGAGAGAGAGAGGGGCCCTGTAGGCCTGGCTCTGGCTGGTGACCAGAGCCAGGCCACAGCAGTGTCCCACAAACATCATATATGCTACTGTATATGCCCCCCCCCCCCCCCCCCCCCCCACACACACACACACACACACACACACCCCTTGCCCTCTAGAACTCATTAAAGCCAATAAGCTCTTGCGATCAACAGCAACAATGCTTAACTTAGACTCCCACAAACAGTGCTACCACATTCATCCTAATACTTACTGAACTGATTGCTTGTGAAACTGTTAGAAGCCATACAGACCCACACACAGACGATGTGAAGTCTAGGGGATGGTTTGTTTAACTTTGAAAAGAGGCTTTGGAATTCAGCAACCCATCTGACCTGGTTGGGCCTTGCAAGGCTGGCAACACTGCTGGGGGTGGAAGAGAGACGTGTGTGTGTGTGTGTGTGTGTGCGTACGTACAGGGGGCCTATCTGCTAATGAGCTGGTAGACAGGGCTTATGGTTTTGACTGGCCCCTTCATTCCATTAGGAGAGAAACAGGACCTGTATTATGATGTGCTGATCATGTGGAGGCTCTCCTGTTTCTCTACCTGCCTCAGTAGTCTAATGCTTCTGGGCCTAGCATGGGAGCATGGAGGGGCTGCTCTGAGGAGCTATTGTCACAGACTATAACCCATTCATCAGTCAAGTCAGGAGAGGAGAGGAGAGGGGGAATGAGAGAGTGAATAGATAAGGCAGACAATGAAGAACAAACAAAAGTCAGTGAAGATGTTGAAATATCTTCTCCATGAGGAATTAGGATTGATGGAGATGAAAACAAAGCATGATCTGTTTTGTACATGAACATACTGGTGAAGAGAGATCATTTATTGAATTGGAATTGAAAAAATGTACCACTGCAATTTTTAAAGCTATGATATTGGTACAAATAAAGCATAATATTTTACAGTATGTCATCAATTAGTGAGAATAGGTCAATAAGTCAATGTTGTGTCGTTGTGTTGACCGGTGCTGGTCTCTGTCATTGATAAATGATACTGGGCCAGTCCACTGCTGACAGAGACCTCTGAGTAGTGATACCATCTACCCCTGACTGCTCCCACTATTACTACTGCCTAGGGCCCCCAACCAGCATACAGACGCATGTGCACGCACACACAAACACTCACTTCCAAACCACCCTTTCACCCAATCCCTGGCCACACACACACACACACACACACACACACACACACACACACACACACACACACACACACACACACACACACACAGTACATGTGAAAGGAATATGACCCCAAACCGATACTTTCCACAACACACACCTGGTTATTTTGTCCTCCGTGCCACCTGTTGTTGGTTTAATTGAGGCTGGGTTGGTCTGTTGCCTGCTGACCTGGCCAGAACAATGCATACCTGTGCCTCCCCTCTAGCACAATGTAATTGTCTCTTCAAGTGGGGCCTTTTCCCAGCAGCCCCGGGGCCCGGCCAGGCAGGGGGACAGTATATACCCAGCTAGGCCCATCCATCACTCAGTCACTACAGGAAGTAGTTAACATGGCCGACCTATGGGGCTGTTGGACAGGGGAAAACACACAGAACAATGGCCATACTTCATCTTCATCTAACCCCATGTACATCAATCAATCAGTCTGCTGTGTTTGCTCAACTAATTCAGCCGGTTCAGTCTTGGATCAGGAGGGAGGGAGGGGGTGTGAGAGAGAGAGATGGAGACAGAGAGAGGATGATTATGTTAGTGTTTTGTTCTTCTATATAGAGTCATTGTTAGATCCCACTGAAGTGGTGGGTATCACTATACATGGGTGGTAACCTCAATACTATACTACATGGAGCTAGCTGTATCTAGGCCAGGGTTAAGGGTTGAGAGTGTGCATTAGGTAGTTGGGTAGTGCTGGGTATAGCAGTGAGGCAGATCTCCATGGTTGTAACTTAGCTACAGTAGACTCTTTCCTCAGCTTGGCTGGGCTTGTGGCTTCAACTGACTGTGTCAACCCAGCAGGCCCTTCCTGGCGGGAGAGGCCTATAAACCTGCATAGGGGTGTATTATTATTTTATGAGTAATTATTCAGTTAAAAAGTCATTTCTACACACCGGTAGTGTGAAACAGCAGCCCTTACATTTAGCTATAGAGACACCTCGTTCCAATTATAACTACCCTTCCAAATATGAACTTTTATTGACTGTGTTCATGACTAAATGAAATAAATACACAGAAGAAATACTCTTCTCGTTTAATGTCTAATATACAGTCACGTACAGTACATCATAGTAGAGAGAGCAAGCTAGAGTATGACAGACAGAATGGCCCGTCTATCTGCTTTACAGAGACATGGCTAGGGCTGGGACGGCCTGGCAGAGTAAGTCGATGGACAGAGTGGCCTGAAACCCAGGGGTTAGTTGTGCTGCAGACACACTTGGGCTCATTTGTTTGCCAGTGAAATAGGCCAGTAAATAAGAGGACTTTGTACAGATGGCTGCCAGGGCATCCCATCTATCTGGCAGGGAGAGAGAGAGGCCAGGTGGTGACAGGGCATCCCATCTATCTGGCAGGGAGAGAGAGAGGCCAGGTGGTGACAGGGCATCCCATCTATCTGGCAGGGAGAGAGAGAGGCCAGGTGGTGACAGGGCATCCCATCTATCTGGCAGGGAGAGAGAGAGGCCAGGTGGTGACAGGGCATGCAGGCCAGAGAACTGTAACTCACACTCACCTGGCAAATGAGTCTCAAGTCACTGCTCACACACACTCTAGGAAAAGGGAAAACACACTTAGATAGCCTTCTCACACAGCCTGGTAAATGAAATGTGTACTTGTGTAAATGTGCATGCACCCACAAAAGCACAGGCACACACACAAATACACACACGGACACACACACGCACAGACACACAGCGAGGCCAAAGTGGGATACAGTGTGATGATGAACATGATGCAGGAGGCTTGGACACAACAGAGAGCACCACACAGAGAGGGTCATAAAACACTGTCTTGGTTTATTTACTGCCTTCCTAAAGCTTCAGACAGACAAGCTGAGCTGTGAAACAGAGAGCACATAGTTGTTCAACTCAACAATACAGCCAGTCTACAATCTCAACCTCAGTCAACATACAAAAAGATTAAGCAAGAGAACAACATTTTGGCAACTGTTAACATTTGAAATTGGAAAAACTTCCAGAAGTAAAAAAAACAAACATTTTTAACACTATATATCAGTTCTACTTCCTGTTGATATAGATAGATGTATTAAGAAATTGGTAACACTTCATTTGAACTAAACACCATGATCTCTACATAACCTTCATAAAAATGTCCTGACCATGTTATAAAGCTTCATACCACGAGTCATAACTTGTCAACACATGCCATAAAGCTTCAGTTATCACAATGACACAAGCTATGAAGTGTTATGACATGTTTACAACATTGTTGTAAAGGCATTATGGTGGCCAGGTCAAAGAAAGCAGCTGCCCAACTGGTAGCCGGCGTTGGTTTTATTTCGCACCCAGGTTTTCTAAGCAAAAAATAAATAAAATAAGAATAACTTTTCTATAATTCCCAAGTATTCCCACGCATAATAGAGAGACAATTAATTGTGTACAAATGTAAGCAAGGTTTGAAATGATTACGTTTTAGTCAAATATTATATCTGTTTGGGCTTCTTGGGGTAAATTTGCAGTCTACAAATCATTTGTAATTCGTCCCGTGGCTGAATCTAGTTGATGATCCCTGAAATAAAGTGTTACCAATAAATAAAAAAGAAGATTGCTCTGCTTGGCTTTGAAAACCATCACATTTCCACCCATAGCTTCTCTTTCCTGGTTGGTTTTGTCAGAAGCCGTGGATCTGAGTTTCTGGCCTGCAGCGATACAGGGAAAGTGGTGTTCTACACGTTTTAAGACTAATTAAAAGCCATTGAACAGCTGCAATTATGAAGACAGAGTGGCAGTTAGGATGGGGATCCTTCTATCAGCCACACATTATAGTAGCTGTCTGCCTGGGCTGCCTTTCAGCCCTACAGTAGCTGTCTGTCTGGGCTGCCTTTCAGCCCTACACAAACTGCCTGCCTGGGCTGCCTTTCAGCCCTACAGTAGCTGTCTGCCTGGGCTGCCTTTCAGCCCTACAGTAGCTGTCTGCCTGGGCTGCCTTTCAGCCCTACACAAACTGTCTGCCTGGGCTGCCTTTCAGCCCTACAGTAGCTGTCTGCCTGGGCTGCCTTTCAGCCCTACATAAACTGTCTGTCTGGGCTGCCTTTCAGCCCTACAGTAGCTGTCTGCCTGTGCTGCCTTTCAGCCCTACATAAACTGTCTGTCTGGGCTGCCTTTCAGTCCTACAGTAGGTGTCTGTCTGGGCTGCCTTTCAGCCCTACAGTAGCTGTCTGCCTGGGCTGCCTTTCAGCCCTACAGTAGCTGTCTGTCTGGGCTGCCTTTCAGTCCTACAGTAGCTGTCTGCCTGGGCTGCCTTTCAGCCCTACAGTAGCTGTCTGCCTGGGCTGGATTTCAGCCCTACAGAGCAGACTAGAGACCTGCCTACTAGACTCTCATGTCCTTTCCTCTCTAACACAAACATCTCCCAGCCGTGCTACAGGCCCTATCCCTATCATACTGCTTCACACATATACAATATCACATACTGTAAATACTGCAGTGGCACACATTCAACCACACACATTCAACCACACACACACACACACACACACACACACACACATCTTAGTAACACAAAGTCATGGGAGATTCTGAACAAGAAAGTTGTGAAATACAGGAAGTGAATGGACATTAGTATACAACAGTATAATTAGAACAAGATTGAGTTAGAAACAGAAAGTATAAATGTACTACAGATATAGGATTTTAATTTGATCACCCTGTTGTTGCAGGAAATTTCAACCCCTGCAAAAATGTCCATTAAGTATAATCTGTTGTAATTTCCTGTTGCTGCTGTGAGAAACTGGTCAAATGAAGATCCTTCATCTGTATGACTATTTGTCATATCCATACACAAAGCTGGTTAAATGTAGAAAAGAAACAGAACATTGATTGAAATAATACATTCCTATACATTCAGTTTTAATTCTGCAGGTTATCCACGTTACCATTGTGAGACTAGTTCCAATACCAGCTATAGCATGTTAGCAAAGCACTACTCAGGGTTCCATCCTCATGTTGCAGCCATGTTGAGTCAATCCAAGCAAAGATAGATGAGACTGGTTTGGGCGGGGTGGGGCGAGGTACAGGGTTGGGTGGAGTTCAGGGTGGTCTGGGGAAGTGTACCCCCATTGGAGGACGTTGACACCATCAGGAGTTGGTAGGTCCTGTTCTCCTCCTCTGTCGTCTGTCCTCACGATAGAGGCTGTTCAGATGACGGGGTGACTCTCTCGCTCTCTTTCTCCTTCTCTTTTCTTTGTGTCCCATCCGTCACATCCTGACAGGAGGAAAGAAAACACAAGCCCAGTCATTCCTCCATCCATCTATTCACAGCCCATCCAGTCACTCACTCCGTCTGTATGACAACAAGTCATTGAGATGTCAGAGTGCAGGCAGGGCCGGGACCCGGCCACACACTGTAATTAACACACAGACTGAAGGAGCCAAAGTCTGCATTCCAAATGGCACCCTATTACCCTTATAGTGGGCTACTCTGGACCAGGGCCCATAGGTATCGGGTTAAATGGAGCGCGCTACATGGGGAATAGGGTGCCATTTGGGAAACATCTAATGAGCCAATCAGAGAGCCATGGTGGCTATGAAAAGGCCAGCGTACTGCAGAGTAATGTCTGCTGAGTTTAAATGCCAACAGGATGGGATAATTCAACTGTATTTCTGACTAAGGAAGAGAACTGCTGACCAGAGAGGCAGCAGTCACAGAAAAGAGGGTGGTGGCCACACCACGTAGGTCTATGAAGGAGATGGTTAAGTATTGTTGTATGGTGACAGGACAATCAAGGAGCTACAGGGATGTATGCAGACTCATATAAGTGAGTTATTTAAGTGTGTGTGTGTGTGTGTGTGTGTGTGTGTGTGTCTGTGTGTGTGTGTGTGTCTGTGTGTGTCCGCTTATGTGTGTCTGCGACTGACCTCCAGAGGAGTGACTCCACCCTGTTGATGATGTCGGCCAGGTCAAAGGGCAGAGGCATGCTGGGGTCGTCGTCAGCCCAAAATGGCCGGTCCACGGGGGCCTCTTCTGGGGGCAGGGTCTGGGCCAGGCTGGAATGGCACCTGGAGGGACAGACAAGGACAGGAAATAACAGGACAGGTCAGACACTCCTCTGGACATAAATCACCTCCTATACAGACGCCACCATCATTACACATTGTTACACAGAAGCAATGTAAATCAACAGTGGTGGTTCACGGTATAACAAAGAAAATGAGATCTGTATCTGACTGATAGTGAGTTTGAGCAGATCACACAATAACGGGAGGTAATTGTTGGGTGAGTGTGGAGTGTGTTTTCTGTAAACACACAGGGAGGACCAATGTGTGTTTGACCAGGAGGCAGTGGGCTTGTGTTTCCTCTCCTGTTCTCTTTATGACTTCCAATAGACTGGTCCCTATTAGACCCTGCAGGGTGTAGGGCTGTGTGTGTGTGTGTGTGACCTGATGAGTCAGGAATGTTTTGTAAGTAGCCCTACATGGGTGTGTGATCAGTGTGTGTTGTGGTTTAAACCGTCAATATGATGACAAAGCAACAGTATCCTCAGTGATTAATGCTCCAGTCATTTCCACACAGCCAGATGGTTTCTCTGGAAAGCCCTCTCCTTTCATCCAGTCAGAACAAGAGAGACAGATAGAGAAACAGCCCTCTGATGTTATTACATGGTGTTTCTACAGTACTCTACATTTTATGATTCATGGATTATGACTTTTACTGTTTCCACCACCTAGTCTGTTGGATCAAAATGTACACCAAAGCATCACGGTATGAGACGTCTCAGTAGGAATCAGTATTGTATTTACACAGGTGACTTGGTGGCAGTCTGGACTGTCAATGTAAATCTGTCTTCCATAGCGACAGATGAGGCTGACCCCTGACCTGGAAGTGAAGGAGGGGATGGGTGGGAGGGGCCGGTGGTGAGGGGTTGTGGTCACAGTTACTCCTTACTTCACAATCTCCTCCTCCTCCTGCTTCTGAAATAGAAGCTGGTTGGTGTCTGACTCCCTGACACCCTACCCCAGGCATCCTGCTTCCCCCTGCCTCCCCACCCCCCTACAGTCTCTAGGGTCCCTAACAGGGAGGTGTGTGTTATGGATGTGACGGGGAGGTCGTTAATGTGGCCAGGGAACAGGCAGTCCAGGCCATCCCTGCCTCAATTGGCCGTTCTATATTTCAACCGAGGGCCACTTAATGCTGGAGTAGTTGTTCAGCTAAGTGGTACCATTCAGCTGTGGTCTAACCCTCTGATAGGTAGTGCATTACACCAAGAGGACGGTATTAACATACACCATCCACATATATCTTCCAGGCCTCAGATCAGGGGCCTGATAATAGAATGTGTTAACATGGTCTAAGTACCATTATGTAGCAGATGACTTGATAAATAATAGGATCAGCTGACCTTGGGGCTGCGCGACAAGACATGGGTCTAAATGTTCTCATGATTTATTTAGGCAGAATTACAGGAAGCGCCACTTCAGAGAGAGGACGACGGACACGCCAGGCATAAATATAGAACTGGATGAAAAGAGACACACAGAGAATAGAGGTACGCCTCACACGCACACGTTCTGCTGACATCAGCGGACAGATACCAAAGGCCATGGGAACACAGTGCCGTTTGAGTTTGAGAGTGAATTAACTATTCATGTTAGACTGGTACAATAGAAAACACTGGCCTCTTTTCGGCAGTCCTGAACAAGGAAATGAAGATAGGCCATGTAAATATGTGGTGAAGTTCATTATGTGGTAATACTGTACTCATCTGACAGAGAATCTAACCGTATTAAACTGGAACGGAGAGGTCTGTTTAACCAGAGATGCAGTAGTTATGAGGATGAGAGTTGTGTCAAATATAATAGAGGCAAGGACATTCAACCCACTACCTCCAATAGCTGCAAATACCACACCTTCACTTAACCGCTAAAATGGAATGAAAAAATTCAATATCTAGTCTGGTACCTTAAACTCTCATAGAAATGCATTGTGAGCCACAGCACTATACACATTCTCACAAATCACCACTTTCCCCTGGGAAAACAGCACCTTAAAGGTAAGGTCAAAGACAAAGAGGAGGGAGAGCGGGATGGAGAAAGAGAGGCAGAGCTAGAGGACTAGGAGTGTGTTTGTGAGTCTACAGTGTTCCAACGGATTAACCCTAGACAGATATGGGCTAACTATCCCATCTGGTGCTCTCTCGCCCACTCGCTCAGGAGAGATTGGCAATACAATCACTCATTTCAATTTGCCCTGAAACCCTATAGCCCGGCAGGCCTGCTCAAATAGTATGCTAATGTGAAAGGAATCTGAGCTTCTATCGCCTTTTATTCCACAGAGGCCTTCCATAGTGCAGCCACACACTGCACTTGAACTGTTCTGTCTGCCTGCCTCCTAAAAGGCACCCTATTCCCCATATAGTGCACTACTTTTGATCAGAGTCCTTTAGCCCTGGTTCAAAGTAGTGCACTAAATAGTGAATAGGATGCCATTTGGGCCGCAGAGTCTGTGGCAAGGAGGGGGCTATAGGGCTCTAGCTGGCGGAGAAGCTCACCATAGGACCCAGGCTCCGGCCCCACACTGCTCTGCTCAAACTAACCACTTTAGCTAAAGTGAGTGTTAATTATGGACAGGCAAAGCAGTCAATAAAAGGTTAATGTAAAAGTCAAAGGATAAATTCCTTTAAGCATTGCATCATTCCACCATCTCCGCGACCGACACGGTGCTCGCAGGTCTCTTCTAATCAATACGTTTTACTGTAATGCGCTCCCCATCGATTTCCCCCTGGCTCAGCCCTCCCTCCTCAGCCCACTCACTACCCTGCCTGGTAAAGAAAGGAGAGAGAGGCGAGAGAAAGAGAGGGAGAGAAAGAGAGGGAGAGAAAGAGAGGGAGAGAAAGAGAGGCGAGAGAAAGAGAGGGAGAGAGAGAGGCGAGAGAAAGAGGGAGAGAAAGAGAGGGGGAAGAAAAATAAATCCATTGCTGCAAGTAAATAAAATGATTAACCTCTGCTTCACTTTGTTTTCTCTCACTCTCTCTTTCTCTCTCTTTCTCTCTTTCTCCCTCTCTCTCTCTCTTTCTCTCTCTCTCTATTTGTTAGGAGTGCCTGGCTGGTCCAGAGATCAACATGATCAGCATCAGGAACCCTGCATCTCTCTCTCTCTCTATTTGTTGGGAGTGCCTGGCTGGTCCAGAGATCAACATGATCAGCATCAGGAACCCTCCATCTCTCTCTCTCTCTATTTGTTGGGAGTGCCTGGCTGGTCCAGAGATCAACATGATCAGTATCAGGAACCCTCCATCTCCCCACTAGCCATGTAATTGTGCTGAGTCCAATCCTGCCACCAGGGCCATACATTAAAAGCCTCTCTGCTCTTAACAGGATGGAGAGCCGCCTAATAGACAACGTCAGTGCTTCCGACTCATGCAATAACACTGATAAATGCCACGATTGTGTCAGGCCAAGTGGAAAAAAAGCAGGCTAACATAGATAGCAGACAACACTTATTGTGTTATTGCTACAGGAGATCATTTGTAACCACACATGGGAGTAAATGGAGACTGTTTGATAAAGACATTATGTATGGAATAGGTAGGGTGGGGTTGCTGCCTGATGGAAATTCCTTTTAAGGAGATGGGTTGTGATATGTCTCTTTGTGTGTGTGTGTGTGTGTGTGTGTGTGTGTGTGTGTGTGTGTGTGTGTGTGTGTGTGTGTGAGAGAGCCTCAGTTCACCTGGTTCCTCATTTTCTCCCCTACACCCACAGTTCAGTCCTTTACAACTCTGCAGGTGTGAGGTTTTACGGCCTTGCCAGCGAAGCCACAAACCAGAGAATGCAATCAAACAAGTCATGCAGAAACAGGCATGTGTCTCATAAATTCAGACTAGCCGCCGACGGTGATGTACGCAATCATGTTGCCCAGGATGACAGCGGTTCAGCGGCCATGTCTCGCCTGTACCTGCACACATCTCTGTCTTGTGTAAGAGTCAGTGGAACTGTGTGGAGTCATGTACTATACTGTAAGGTTCAGGGGTAACTGTGTGGAGTCATGTACTACACTGTAAGGTTCAGGGGTAACTGTGTGGAGTCATGTACTATACTGTAATACTGTACTATACTGTAAGGTTCAGTGGTAACTATGTGGAGTCATGTACTATACTGTAATACTGTACTATACTGTAAGGTTCAGTGGTAACTGTGTGGAGTCATGTACTATACTGTAATACTGTACTATACTGTAAGGTTCAGGGGTAACTGTGTGGAGTCATGTACTATACTGTAAGGTTCAGTGGTAACTGTGCGGAGTCATGTACTATACTGTAATACTGTACTATACTGTAAGGTTCAGGGGTAACTGTGTGGAGTCATGTACTATACTATAAGGTTCAGGGGTAACTGTGTAGAGTCATGTACTATACTGTAATACTGTACTATACTGTAAGGTTCAGTGGTAACTGTGTGGAGTCATGTACTATACTGTAATACTGTACTATACTGTAAGGTTCAGGGGTAACTGTGTGGAGTCATGTACTATACTATAAGGTTCAGGGGTAACTGTGTGGAGTCATGTACTATACTGTAAGGTTCAGTGGTAACTGTGTGGAGTCATGTACTATACTGTAATACTGTACTATACTGTAAGGTTCAGGGGTAACTATGTGGAGTCATGTACTATACTGTAAGGTTCAGTGAGGCTGCGTGGTATGTAGCCTGTGCTCTTTAATTTGCCCACAGGCTTCCTGGGGTCAAGCCCCACAGTGGTAGGTACAGCAGAGCGTGGGTAGGGCAACATCCCAACAGCTTCCTCAGGATCAATCCACTGACCACTATTGTCTGCAGACAGACTGTGCTGACTGTGCTCTTCGTGAGTGTATGAGGTGGGTGACTGTGGAGGAGAGGAATAGGGGGAGCGGGTGGGGCATCAAATGCGTGACATATGTTCCTTTCATTTTGACTCCTATTAAAGAGCCCCTGCTAATAAAACTAACATCTGATCCCTATAATTAATGGCTGTGGAAAACACGCAAATGCCTTTTGGTCGGGAGCAGGGGCTGAGGCTGCTCTCTTTCCCCCCCCCCCCCCCCCCCCCCCCAGGGTGGTGCTGCTTGTAACAATGAGGGAGCTACCTTTGGGTGGGACGCCCCGCCACCCCACCACAGCCAGACTCAGACCCTGTGAGGTCCCCTTCCATCCAGCTGCAGTCTGATGTGCGTCTTCTCATTAAACCACATGAAACAAATAGGATTATTTGACTTTATTAGAGCCTGCAGGACTCCTACATGACAGCAGTGGGAACACAGGACCTGTAGGTCTGGGCTGCGGCACGTACGATCACACCATGTGCACTTCTGCTCTCCGCAATACTCTGTGCTGCATGATTCAATAACTAGGTGAATGAGGCATTGATAAAAAGCAGGGCTCATCAGAGCAGAGCACACCAAGTCTCACACCGAGGTTGTTTGATGTGGGCTGGCTAGGTGGGTTGTTGAGTGTCTGGAGCCTCCACCAACCAGACCCAAAACACACAAGCAGCAAGGTAGTCGCTAAATATCCTTTATAATTGTGGCCATAAAACACAATTGCAGTCTGGACTTGCTAAGGAGGAGCCAGGCAAACTGCTGCTGTTGCTCCCAAACCAGGTGGACGTCCATTAGTCGTTTAACGGGGTGACAAATTACCCAACACCACAGCCCTACTCTGCTACAACTCTCCTCTCTTACCTTGGGCTATGGGATGGAATGCAGCCTAATGCCAACATTTACAAGCAGACAACGTTCGTTCAAATGCAATCAGGCTGTAAAGACAAACATATAGAGGTTCTGTCCACTGCTTCTGGCCGTGTGTTCTTCCCACAGGGGCGGGTCATGGGTCATCCCCTAAGGCTGTGTGTGGGTGTGTATTCCAAGAGGGATGAAGAGGGCCTCCAAGCCACCTGTGAGAGCTCCATAGCTTCGACTAATGCAGCTGGTTCAGGTCGGAGACCTCAAACTGTAAACAAACTTTTACTCCGGCCATTTCAAGCCATAACGTCGACAGCCATGAAGACACCGTGGCTAAAACTCAACAGGGTCCAATGCCTCAACATACCCCCCATAATGCAACATTCTTCCATATATGTGGCCAAATACCAGAGTGAAGCATTTTGATATAGTGAGGGAAAACTAATTTGAGTTGGTTTAAAGAGAAATGTGAGTTTTTCACAGTGACTGTGTTTATTTACACAGCCCAGGAGAGAAAACTGAGCAATAAGAGTCTTGATGCAGAGGGTAAAGAGGTTACGAGCCTGTCAGTGTTTGCAGTTTTTCACAGCCCAGCGGTTGAAGGCCATAAATCTGCTCTGGGATCAGGAAGAGGGTTACTGTGGGGCTGGGAGCCGTAACTCTTTATTTGTGGTGGAACGGCGCACTGTTGCTGTGAAAACTTGTTGTTCCGTGAACGTTCCTGTAAAACGATCATTCCACCACCACCACCACCTCTCTTCCACCCTCCACCCCCCTCAACTTCACCCCTGGCTCCCCACCCTGCTAGCGCCTTCTGGGCATCATGTAGAGAGAGAGAGAGAGAGCAATAAGAGAAGATGATGGATGAGGCCTGCCTCGACAGCTATACAGTCTCTCCCCCGACTGACACCTGACCCTGGTCACATGATAAGGTCACCGGAGACTCGCACAATTCCCACCTGTCTGCAGGTGACAATGGCAGGGTCAACCTGGGTTGGCTAATTATAGGTATTGTGCCTCAGATTGCCTGTTACAAGCCATTCTGCTAGCTACGGGGGATGTAGTGTTAAATATCTGAGGCCTTTATGGTGTTAAACTGTGTGACAGAAGCTTTAAACTGTTGTACAATAGATATTAGGTTTCAGATAGGTGGAGTACATTAATCTGGTTTGAAAAGAGAGAGAAAAGAGATTAGAGGAAGAGACACCACAAATCAACATGTCACATCTTCTTGTACTGCTACAGTTAAAGGTTCGCATTGAGACATCACTTCCTGTGTGACCTCACTGAATGATGTCAGTGAGGCTCCTCCCTCATCAGCACATCTTCATATGTAGCTTTTAGAAGGAGATGTAAAGTTAAAGTGCGGAACCAGAGAGATTAGGGGAACACCCTCAAACAATGTGAAACCACAGAGCCATTTAAAGACCCAGACAAAGTCAAACGTGTCATTAACATAATGCTGGGGTAATCTAGCAGTGATGAGTTCATTGTGGAGGTGTATTGGAAAGAAATATAACATGGAATGTTACATGGAAAAGGAGGAGAGGAGAGGAAGAGAGAAGAAGAGACAAGAGAAAAGACACTTAGCAGTCTTCCCTGACCAATGTAATAGTATACTACAGAATGGAGGAATAAAATACATGAATGTTTATTTCCTTTCCATCTGTTAACCCACTTTAAAGAATGTCAAATTAAAATGTTTTAACTTACAAGAAGCATTTTCCCATAGACATGAGTGGCTTCTGTAAACAAAGTGGAAAATGTCCCACAGGTCTCCAATACTTTCTCCCAGCCAGAGAACACTGTGTTTTTTTTAAGTGTGGGTGTGTGTGGGTGTGTGTGTCAGAGGAGTGTGTTGTTGCCAGGTGTTTAGCCTTCTGAGTCACCTGGTCCTCCTGCTGTGTGAACATGGGTTTTGTTTCACCCTATTAAGTAAATACTGTAATTAAAGGGCACGGCATTTAAAACGCTGCCGTGAAAAGACTGAAACAGAAAGAGAGCAATTTGTTTAGAGGAGCAGGAAGGTAGGCCAGGCCCTGAGGCTTTCAGCACTGAGCAGGGTGCAAGAGTGTACCGCACGGCACAGCACGGCAGCCTAGGAAACACAATGCAACGGAGGGGGTGAGTGTGTGTGTGTGTATGTCAGAAAGTGTGTGAAAATGAATATGTCTAATATGTGGTATTGTGTGTTTGAACATGTGTTTATAAGGGTGTGAAGAAGAGAAATACTGTTTGTGTTCAAACAGGTACAAAACGCCACAGTGGATCAAGAACTAACACAAAGAGCTATACAAACATGCGGTTGACCTGTAGTCTAACAGAATGAATATTCACGCCCAGTGATATCAGAGAAAGAACATATTGTGTTTCAGTACACCCAGCCCTTTGTCTACTACACCAACAAAGCAATGCCCATGTCAATATTAAAACATAACCTGACTGTTTAATGTTCCTATATGTAAAGTATGGCTTCTCTGAGAATACCACTGGCCTGTTTTAAAGGTCTCTTAAAGGTAAAGTAACAAACGTTAACTTCCCATTCAGAACAATGACAACTAAATGAAGACTAGAGCCATACGCCAGTAGAGAACAGAGATGGATTACACTGTAGGAGTAAGGGATAAAGTCTCTCATTCATCTCCTTTCACTCTCAACCCCCCCAAAAAACTGTCCACCTGCTCTTGTCTCTCCACTACTCCCTATTTCACTGAGGATGGGCCCCTGACTCTAGAACTTAAACCACTGATCCAAGGTCAGCTGTGATTAGGAGAGAGGATAACCCAGTACTGAGACTCATAGACACCCAGCTGGCCACACAGAGAAACAGGTCCAAAATCAGACCAATGCAGCTCTGGGTAACTGTTACCACAACATCATTCATCCAGATCCTTACTCTATCCAGAGTCTAGCAAGGCATCTGACACCAGCAGTGGCGCCTAAAGCTGGATCAAGCAGCTGAGGAGCAGGACAAACACAGCTCAGGCAGCTGACTGGTCGAAGCAACACACACACGTACACACGCAGATAAAGAAGGATGATGGGTACAGATGGAGCATCATAGGCCCTCTGGCTGCAGCTCTCAGTGAGCTGTATTTAGGCCCAGCTTTGATGGTGGGTATACAGGGCATAGGGGCTGGGGCAGAGAGGAGAGAGGAGAGGGGTTGAAGAAAGAGAGGAAAGTATGATGGCGGAGAGACTAAGAGAGGTTGGGAGAGGCGGGAGAGGAAGAGGGCTAGGAGAGGAGAGTGGAAGGGGGAGGGGCTAGCTCTCTGGCCACATGGGGATCCAAACATTCTCAGTACAACATCAACATGTCACTGTCCATTCACCCCCCTGCAATCCCCTGCAGCCCCCAGCCTGTATGGCCGATTGAGGCAACTAGCCGACCAGCAGAAACTTCAGCTTTCATTCCGCCTGACTTCCGCTGTCCGCCTCGCAGGAGAGAGAGAGAGACAGAGACAAAGAGAGACAGAGAGAAAGAGACAAGCTGTGAATACGGGAAGAGACAGAAAACCATTGAGAACCTTGCCTTGTTTAATATTTGATGAGTTGGGAGGCTTTGCCTCTGGTTAAATCAGAACAGTGAGAGAGAGTCTGAACCAACAGAGGTAGAGATAAACAGACAACACACACACTTGCCCCCGTAATTAGTCGCTGTCCTCTCCGCTCATGTCGCAGGTGAGGCTGTTGTCAGTCGTATTACAGAGGGAGACTAGCCAGCACTTCTCCTAGATGGCGGCCATTTTGTTTCAACTGGGCATTCTGTCACTGCTAATAATTTCTCATCCTGAGAGGGGCAGCTTTGCATATGTCTGGCTCTAAGCCACGGCAAACACAATACGATGCAGTTGATGTACTTTTGAAGGAAAAACTAACAAACATCTGTGTAGCACGTCGTCATAATCCACCACACTACCTTCTCTGTACACACTGCCTTCTCTGACTACCTCCACACCTGTTCTCCACCCAGAGCCTTATTGATTTAGCATACCTCCACACCTGTACTCCACCCAGAGCCTTATTGTTTTAGCATACCTCCACACCTGTTCTCCACCCAGGGCCTCATTGTTTTAGCATACCTCCACACCTGTTCTCCACCCAGAGCCTTATTGTTTTAGCATACCTCCACACCTGTTCTCCACCCAGAGCCTTATTGTTTTAGCATACCTCCCCACCTGTTCTCCACCCAGGGCCTTATTGTTTTAGCATACCTCCACACCTGTTCTCCACCCAGGGCCTTATTGTTTTAGCATACCTCCACACCTGTTCTCCACCCAGGGCCTCATTGTTTTAGCATACCTCCACACCTGTTCTCCACCCAGGGCCTTACTGTTTTAGCATACCTCCACACCTGTTCTCCACCCAGAGCCTTATCGTTTTAGCATACTCCACACCTGTTCTCCACCCAGAGCCTTATCGTTTTAGCATACCTCCACACCTGTTCTCCACCCAGAGCCTTATCGTTTTAGCATACTCCACACCTGTTCTCCACCCAGAGCCTTATCGTTTTAGCATACCTCCCCACCTGTTCTCCACCCAGGGCCTTATTGTTTTAGCATACCTCCACACCTGTTCTCCACCCAGAGCCTTATCGTTTTAGCATACTCCACACCTGTTCTCCACCCAGAGCCTTATCGTTTTAGCATACCTCCCCACCTGTTCTCCACCCAGGGCCTTATTGTTTTAGCATACCTCCACACCTGTTCTCCACCCAGAGCCTTATCGTTTTAGCATACTCCACACCTGTTCTCCACCCAGAGCCTTATCGTTTTAGCATACCTCCCCACCTGTTCTCCACACAGAGCCTTATTGTTTTAGCATACCTCCCCACCTGTTCTCCACCCAGAGCCTTATTGTTTTAGCATACTCCACACCTGTTCTCCACCCAGAGCCTTATTGTTTTAGCATACCTCCCCACCTGTTCTCCACCCAGGGCCTTATCGTTTTAGCATACCTCCACACCTGTTCTCCACCCAGAGCCTTATTGTTTTAGCATACCTCCACACCTGTTCTCCACCCAGAGCCTTATTGTTTTAGCATACCTCCACACCTGTTCTCCACCCAGGGCCTTATTGTTTTAGCATACCTCCACACCTGTTCTCCACCCAGAGCCTTATTGTTTTAGCATACCTCCACACCTGTTCTCCACCCAGAGCCTTATTGTTTTAGCATACCTCCACACCTGTTCTCCACCCAGAGCCTTATTGTTTTAGCATACCTCCACACCTGTTCTCCACCCAGAGCCTTATTGTTTTAGCATACCTCCACACCTGTTCTCCACCCAGGGCCTTATTGTTTTAGCATACCTCCACACCTGTTCTCCACCCAGAGCCTTATTGTTTTAGCATACCTCCACACCTGTTCTCCACCCAGGGCCTTATTGTTTTAGCATACCTCCACACCTGTTCTCCACCCAGAGCCTTATTGTTTTAGCATACCTCCACACCTGTTCTCCACCCAGAGCCTTATTGTTTTAGCATACCTCCACACCTGTTCTCCACCCAGGGCCTTATTGTTTTAGCATACCTCCACACCTGTTCTCCACCCAGAGCCTTATTGTTTTAGCATACCTCCACACCTGTTCTCCACCCAGAGCCTTATTGTTTTAGCATACCTCCACACCTGTTCTCCACCCAGGGCCTTATTGTTTTAGCATACCTCCACACCTGTTCTCCACCCAGAGCCTTATTGTTTTAGCATACCTCCACACCTGTTCTCCACCCAGAGCCTTATCGTTTTAGCATACCTCCCCACCTGTTCTCCACCCAGGGCCTTATTGTTTTAGCATACCTCCACACCTGTTCTCCACCCAGGGCCTTATCGTTTTAGCATACCTCCCCACCTGTTCTCCACCCAGAGGCTTATTGTTTTAGCATACCTCCACACCTGTTCTCCACCCAGGGCCTTATTGTTTTAGCATACCTCCACACCTGTTCTCCACCCAGAGCCTTATTGTTTTAGCATACCTCCACACCTGTTCTCCACCCAGAGCCTTATTGTTTTAGCATACCTCCCCACCTGTTCTCCACACAGAGCCTTATTGTTTTAGCATACCTCCACACCTGTTCTCCACCCAGAGCCTTATTGTTTTAGCATACCTCCACACCTGTTCTCCACCCAGAGCCTTATTGTTTTAGCATACCTCCACACCTGTTCTCCACCCAGAGCCTTATTGTTTTAGCATACCTCCCCACCTGTTCTCCACCCAGAGCCTTATTGTTTTAGCATACCTCCACACCTGTTCTCCACCCAGAGCCTTATTGTTTTAGCATACCTCCACACCTGTTCTCCACCCAGAGCCTTATTGTTTTAGCATACCTCCACACCTGTTCTCCACCCAGAGCCTTATTGTTTTAGCATACCTCCACACCTGTTCTCTACTCAGAGACAATAAACACTCAGGTGACTCAATGACAAAATGTTATTGCTTTAATAAAAAAAACACAGATTAAAACACCGCAGTCTTTTAGAAGGAAATGTCCTGTATTTAGAAATAAGTGTCTGGTTGCCAACTTATCTCTTTCTGTGAAACACACTGGGTTATGTTACAGAAATTGCTGAGCACCATAGTAGACACGCTGTATTGGTCTTGGTGTGTGTGTCTGTATCTCAGTGTCTTATCTAGCACCTGTGACGGCTCTGACTCAAAGACACCCAGGGACTGAACCAACTAACGCTGGGGACAAAAATGTGTCACAGCAGCAGTGGCTTCTGGGGGTTCATACACTACACCCGTCTGTCATTAGATTACGCACGCACGCACACGCACACACACACACACACACACACACACACACACGTGAGTGAACTGCCTTGTGTTAAGCTCATGGGGAGTAACGTTGGCTCCATATATCTCTCTCTCTCCCAGTTCCCTACATACACAGATCACATGTGCCAACACACCACGACAATCCCAGGCTCTTGTGAATTAATCTACGTTAAGCTTGAATTAACATAGACATACATCCTGCTCTGCAGGATCCTCGGATTCAGGCCCTGGATTGATTTATGCCCCATGTGAGTTCCTCACAGTGAGCAGACCTGTCACACGCTGTTGTGTCAAAGGCTAACGGCTCTGTGACTTATGTCTTCCTGTAGCCTGAGGATATGACAATAGAGCACTGTGCCATGGAGGGTACTGTAGGTAGGGCTGGGTTCTAACAGGGTGACAGTGAGGATAACGGCGCCACCTAATGGCTGAGACACACCTGGTGACAGGTGTGGGCATAGGAGGGGGCACAGGGGCAGAGAGCGAGAGAGAGAAAGAGGGTTAGCCAGCAAAACACGGTCAGTCACCTGATCAATGGTACCACTTGCATGGCGCCTGTGTCCGTCTGTGTCCTCACCTCAGTCCACTCCAGCCCCACAAACACACGCTAGGTTAGGAGGTGAAAAGAGGGGTATTTAACACACCAGCTAACCTGCAGACAGACTTTATCAGCTGGACAAATCAATAGGGCTGTCTGAGGGCAGAGGTGTGTCCTGCATGGTTCGGAGGGGAGCTGCAGGGGTTACCTCTGGCTTCCTGCTCCCCCGGACCTCCACCCCAGCCCCCCGGACCTCCACCCCAGCCCCCCTGCCTCTCCTGGGGCCACTGTACCCGTCTCCTCTCCCCCCATCGATTCTGCCTCAGTGCCCAGTATAGTCCACTACAGCCTCCCACACACACAGCAGAACAACAGCCTCATCAACTCTGAGTGGTGTACACTGTTTTCAGCCCACAGGGAGAGAGGAAGAGCACACAGAAAACAGGACCCACGTTCAGAAATGTAACAGTATAGACACACACAACTGTTTGTACTGCGTCCTGTGGGTTCAGACTGCCTGATTCCCTAGTACATACAGCACAAGGCATGTTCCTGCTACAAATGGCTTTCTCATGTCGTGGTCCTACTCACTGGGACCCAGGGTACCTGCCTGCACACAAAGGACAGACATTCCCCTGACAGACATTTCTCCCGAACTCTGAGGATTTAATGCTCTAAAAAGCAGGAGATGACAACGCCCCCCCCCCCCCCCCCCCCCGTTACCTTCAATAATGGTTAACATCCTAAGACAGGAGATATGGAGATGGGGGTAACACCGTCCTGTACAATGCTCCACGTCTTTGTCTGGTAGCTGGTTCTGTTCTGACATTTGGGGCCATGTGAAAGAGCAGATGTTCACAGACAAACACAGGAACAGAGAGACTACACTTACACACTGGAACACACACACACACACACACACACACACACAGCAGAACATATATAGGCGTTGGCGTCTGCCACAGCCCCTGGGCTTCCACTAGCCCCCAGGACAGGTACAATCCGTCCCAGACAACCTAATGCGCACACACACACGAACACACACACACACACGCACACACACATGCATACACACACGCATACACACACACACACACACACACACACACACACACACACACACACACACACACACACACACACACACACACACAGCAGAACATATATAGGCGTTGGCGTCTGCCACGGCCCCTGGGCTTCCACTAGCCCCCAGGACAGGTACAATCCGTCCCAGACAACCTAATGCGCACACACACACGAACACACACACGCATACACACGCACACACACGCACACACACACACACACACACACACACGCACACACAGCTAGTGAACTGCAAGTGAACGACCTGATCTGACCTTCAGAGACTATTCTTCTACCTTGGAGCTGATACCAGGGGAGAGATGTCTAGTTTCTTCATAGGGCAACTTCCTCCATCTCATCAAAACCATGACTGACAAGACGTTCAATGCCTCTTGGCAGCAAACAACACTGCAGAGCTGATTTAAAAGTACAATGGGGTGGAGGGAGATTTCAGGGGTTAAACTAAGAGATGGGAAGTGAGCTAGAGCCAGAGGAGAGAGCAGGGAAAGAAAAGAGAGAAAAGAGGCAAAGAAAAGAAGAGAGGTGAAGAATCGGTTTCCACCAAGGACTGCAGGCACAGTTATGGAAATGGGTGGCTGGCAGCTTCCTCTGCTAACTGTAAACAGGATCTTGGTAAGGTATATAGCCTCCAGCCAGGCCCGGGGAGCCTGGCACCATTACAATGCACCACCGCACCGCTCCTATTCCTCTCCCCGTCCATACCTCCTTCCTTCCTTCTCTCCCCCCTCCCTCCCTCCCAAACCTGCCCAGACTTCAGTATTTAGTAATAGATGAACAGGGGGGCAGAACCGTCCCACACACATCCTGACACCAAATACATGACATGTTCCCATGTCTCCTCCACCAAACTACAAAGAGCCTCTTTTGTTTCCCTAAAGAGACACCCACAGTAGAAGCGTTGAGTAGTTGTTGTAGTTGTCTAGTCACACCTCGCAGATGTTGCAACACTTGGTACTGGGTTATATAAATCAGGGAGAAACAGGGAGTCTCTCGTTGTGTAATAGCTAGAGAACATTTATTACGGGTAATTACTAGGTGAACACACTGTTGGGTTTAGTAAGATGTCACACTTTGGCACTGCCAGTCTTGGGTTTGCCAGGCTGCAGATGGGGATACAGCACCACAGAGGGTTCTGATATTGGGCCCAAACACCAGCCAGAGCTTTCACTCAGTGCCCTGAGGCTGCCAAGGCCGAGGCTAGCATTATAAGGGTACACACTTCCCTCGATAGCTTGAATAAGACATATGGTAAGACCAGTCATATAGCACTCCTCAACTGTAACCACTTCTGTTCTCTCCTTTCCTTTGAGAGCAGCTTCCTCTCTCAGATCCTTTCCTTTGAGAGCAGCTTCCTCTCTCAGATCCTTTCCTTTGAGAGCAGCTTCCTCTCTCAGATCCTTTCCTTTGAGAGTAGCTTCCTCTCTCAGATCCTTTCCTTTGAGAGCAGCTTCCTCTCTCAGATCATTTCCTTTGAGAGCAGCTTCCTCTCTCAGATCCTTTCCTTTGAGAGCAGCTTCCTCTCTCAGATCCTTTCCTTTGAGCAGCTTCCTCTCTCAGATCCTTTCCTTTGAGAGCAGCTTCCTCTCTCAGATCCTTTCCTTTGAGAGCAGCTTCCTCTCTCAGATCCTTTCCTTTGAGAGCAGCTTCCTCTCTCAGATCCTTTCCTTTGAGAGCAGCTTCCTCTCTCAGATCCTTTCCTTTGAGAGTAGCTTCCTCTCTCAGATCCTTTCCTTTCTGACCTCCATCATATCCTTATGTATGTCTCACCCGGGTTCTGGGTTTGACTGTACTGTATGTCTCACCCGGGTTCTGTACAGTACCAGTCAAAAGTTTGGACACACCTACTCATTCAAGGGTTTTTCTTTATTTTCTACATAGTAGAATAATAGTGAAGACATCAAAACTATGAAATAACACATTTGGAATCATGCAGTAACCATCATGCAATAACCAATATATTTTATATTTGACATTCTTCGAAGTAGCCACCCTTTGCCTTGATGACAGCTTTGCACACTCATGGCATTCTCTCAACCAGCTTCATGAGGTAGTCACCTGGAATGCATTTCACCTAACAGGTGTGCCTTGTTAAAAGTTAATTTGCGGAATTTGCTCAAATAAGCAAAGAGAAACGACCGTCCATCATAACTTTAAGACATGAAGGTCAGTCAATGTGGAAAATTTCAAGATCCATTCAAGATTCAAAATCCATCAAGCGCTATGATGAAACTGGCTCTCACGAGGACCGCCACAGGAAAGGAAGACCCAGAGTTACCTCTGCTGCAGAGGATAAGTTCATTAGAGTTAACTGCACTTCAGATTGCAGCCCAAATAAATGCTTCACAGAGTTCAAGTAACATACACATCTCAACATCAACTGTTCAGAGGAGACTGCGTGAATCAGGCCTTCATTGTCAAATTGCTGGAAAGAAACCAATACTTAAGGACACCAATAAGAAGAAGAGACTTGGTGGAAATCTGCCCTTTGGTCTGATGAGTCCAAATTTTAGATTTTTGGTTCCCAACCGCCGTGTCTTTGTGAAACGCAGAGTAGGTGAACGGATGATCTCCGCATTTGTGGTTCCCACCGTGACGCATTGAGGAGGAGGTGTGATGGTGTTGGGGTGCTTTGCTGGTGGCACTGTCTGTGATTTATTTAGAATTCAAGGTACACTTCATCACCATGGCTACCCCAGCATTCTGTACAAATACACCATCCCATCTGGTTTGCGCTTAGTGGGACTATCATTTGTTTTTCAACAGTACAATGACCCAACACACCTCCAGGCTGGTTAAGGGCTATTTGACCAAGAAGGAGAGTGATGGAGTACTGCATCAGATGACCTGGCCTCCACAATCAACCGACCTCAACCCATGTGAGATGGTTTGGGGTGAGTTGGACTGCAGAATGAAGGAAAAGCAGCCAACAAGTGCTCAGCATATGTGGGAATTCCTTCAAGACTGTTGGCAAAGCATTCCAGGTGAAGCTGGTTGAGAGAATGCCAAGAGTGTGCAAAGCTGTCGTCAAGGCAACGGGTGGCTACTTTGAAGTATCTAAAATATTTAATATATTTTGATTTGTTTCACACTTTTTTGTTTATTACATGTGTGTTATTTCATCGTTTAGATTATCATTATTTTATTTAACTAGGCAAGTCAGTTAAGAACAAATAATTATTTACAATGACGGCCTACCCCGGCCAAACAAGGATGACGCTGGGCCAATTGTGCGCCGCCCTATGGGACTCCAAATCATGGCCGGATGTGATACAGCCTGGATTTGAACTAGGGACTGTAGTGAAGCCTCTGCGCCACTCGGGAGCATGTCTTCACTATTATTCTACAATGTAGAAAATAGTAAAAATAAAGAAAAACATTTGAAATAGGTGTGTCTAAACTCTTGACTGGTACTGTATGTCTCAGACCTGGGTTCTGGGTTTGCCTCAAGTACTGACTGTAGACTATTGTACTGCCTCTCCAGCAGGCACAGGCCTATCTCCTATCCTCTTCTAAACACATGTAGCTGGCACAATGACATTATATTTGCCTTGCAGCTGAACAAAGTGTCCCATCGTAATTCGGGACCTAACACAAAAGTAAACAACTTCATCTTGTCTGGAAATATGTGTCACTGTGATTGCATTAAGCTGTCCATCGCCACAACAGCAGAGGGGAGAGGAGTGTGTTGTAATTAACGATTGGGTTCGGTATGTGTGTATCCCCTCCACTGCTCTCCTTCAAACAAACCCATCCTGTGGGAAGCCATTGTTTGGACTGCATCATCACGGGTAGCCTTTTATTTACAGATTTTAATTGCTCTGGTGATCTGTGGGTAAAAACACCCTGTCATAATCAGCCCACAATACAACTGCTACTCTTTCTGACAATCACAACAAAATGGTCCAGTGTGTGAAGAAAATGAAGGAGAGAAGTGGACGGAGGAGGAATGAAGGACAGAAGTGGAGGGAGGAGGAATGAAGGAGAGAAGTGGAGGGAGGAGGAATGAAGGAGAGAAGTGGAGGGAGGAGGAATGAAGGAGAGAAGTGGAGGGAGGAGAAATGAAGGAGAGAAGTGGATGGAGGAGGAATGAAGGAGAGAAGTGGAGGGAGGAGGAATGAAGGAGAGAAGTGGAGGGAGGAGCAATGAAGGAGAGAAGTGGAGGGAGGAGGAATGAAGGAGAGAAGTGGAGGGAGGAGGAATGAAGGAGAGAAGTGGAAGGAGGAGGAATGAAGGAGAGAAGTGGAGGGAGCAGAAATGAAGGAGAGAAGTGGAGGGAGGAGGAATGAAGGAGAGAAGTGGAGGGAGGAGGAATGAAGGAGATAAGTGAAGGGAGGAGGAATGAAGGAGAGAAGTGGAGGGAGGAGGAATGAAGGAGAGAAGTGAAGGGAGGAGGAATGAAGGAGAGAAATGGAGGGAGGAGGAATGAAGGAGAGAAGTGGAGGGAGGAGGAATGAAGAAGAGAAGGAGGGAGGAGGAATGAAGGAGAGAAGTGAAGGGAGGAGGAATGAAGGAGAGAAGTGGAGGGAGGAGGAATGAAGGAGAGAAGTGAAGGGAGGAGGAATGAAGGAGAGAAGTGGAGGGAGGAGGAATGAAGGAGAGAAGTGAAGGGAGGAGGAATGAAGGAGAGAAATGGAGGGAGGAGGAATGAAGGAGAGAAGTGGAGGGAGGAGGAATGAAGAAGAGAAGGAGGGAGGAGGAATGAAGGCGAGAAGTGAAGGGAGGAGGAATGAAGGAGAGAAGTGGAGGGAGGAGGAATGAAGGAGAGAAGTGAAGGGAGGAGGAATGAAGGAGAGAAGTGGAGGGAGGAGGAATGAAGGAGAGAAGTGGAGGGAGGAGGAATGAAGGAGAGGAGTGGAGGGAGGAGGAATGAAGGAGAGGAGTGGAGGGAGGAGGAATGAAGGAGAGAAGTGGAGGGAGGAGGAAAGAAGGAGAGAAGTGGACGGAGGAAGAATGAAGGAGAGAAGTGGAGGGAGGAGGAATGAAGGAGAGAAGTGGAGGGAGGAGGAATGAAGGAGAGAAGTGGAGGGAAGAGGAATGAAGGAGAGAAGTGGAGGGAGGAGAAATGAAGGAGAGAAGTGGATGGAGGAGGAATGAAGGAGAGAAGTGGAGGGAGGAGGAATGAAGGAGAGAAGTGGAGGGAGTAGGAATGAAGGAGAGAAGTGGACGGAGGAGGAATGAAGGAGAGAAGTGGAGGGAGGAGGAATGAAGGAGAGAAGTGGAGGGAGGAGGAATGAAGGAGAGAAGTGGAGGGAGGACGAATGAAGGAGAGAAGTGAAGGGAGGAGGAATGAAGGAGAGAAGTGAAGGGAGGAGGAATGAAGGAGAGAAGTGGAGGGAGGAGGAATGAAGGAGAGAAGTGGAGGGAATAGGAATGAAGGAGAGAAGTGGAGGGAGGAGGAATGAAGGAGAGAAGTGGAGGGAGGAGGATGAAGGAGAGAAGTGGAGGGAGGAGGAATGAAGGAGAGAAGTGGAGGGAGGAGGAATGAAGGAGAGAAGTGGAGGGAGGAGGAATGAAGGAGAGAAGTGGAGGAAGGAGGAATGAAGGAGAGACGTGGAGGGAGGAGGAATGAAGGAGAGAAGTGAAAGGAGGAGGAATGAAGGAGAGAAGTGGAGGGAGGAGGAATGAAGGAGAGAAGTGAAGGGAGGAGGAATGAAGGAGAGAAGTGGAGGGAGGAGGAATGAAGGAGAGAAGTGGAGGGAGGAGGAATGAAGGAGAGAAGTGAAAGGAGGAGGAATGAAGGAGAGAAGTGAAAGGAGGAGGAATGAAGGAGAGAAGTGGAGGGAGGAGGAATGAAGGAGAGAAGTGAAGGGAGGAGGAATGAAGGAGAGAAGTGGAGGGAGGAGGAATGAAGGAGAGAAGTGGAGGGAGGAGGAATGAAGGAGAGAAGTGAAAGGAGGAGGAATGAAGGAGAGAAGTGAAAGGAGGAGGAATGAAGGAGAGAAGTGAAAGGAGGAGGTAGAAAAATATAACAAAGCATAAGGAGGGGAATAATAGTTGGGATGCAAATTGTCGGAATGTTGCTTCCATTTTCCCAGAGAGAGGAACTAATCCGAGTGAGAGGGATGGCGGGAAGCAGAGCTGAGGCTCAAGGAGAGGGGACCAGGAATGAGTGCTCCAGCACTTCAAAGTGACAACCGTGAGGAGCTCACCATCCCCGGACCTCCAGAGCGGAACCGCATAGGAGACATCATGCGCTGCGACCGGAACTCAACTGCTCACGCTGGCATCACAACAGAGACACGAGAGAGAGGAGGGGTAGGTCACCTACACTGTACAGATTACTGTCAGCAAGGCTGGGGTCTGAGCCCGTCAACTCAACTCAACTCTGTCACCTATACTGTACAGGAGGAGCACGGCTGTAGCTCCAACTCTACTACCTGTCAAGGTCTCATAGATACAGTTTGTCTGCCTGCGAGCATATAAAGTGAATTGACTGTTTTCAGAGTGGTATACAATTAAAGAGTAAAACACTCTGAAAAGTATCATTTCAGCATTTTCCAAAAGACAGAGTCTGGCTATGGACAGAACAATGACAGCATGCAGTCTGTAGATTAGGAAAAGCAATACGCTGAGGAAAATACTGTTTTATTTAAGTATGTCAAATGCTATCCCATTAGCATGCCTATGTGCTAAAGGTAATACAAACACTGTGGGCATCAAAGGGACATGAAAAATTGAACAGCCAATCAGAAGGCAATTATTCAATTTAATCTCCTGGAGGCAGCCAATGGGGAAGAGCCTGCGGAGATGGTCGCCTGGCGGGGTTGAATGCCTTCTGCACATTCCGCAGCATGAACAATCCAAACACTTACCAAGCGTTATGCTCAACTCTCAAACTCTCACCACTCAACTACAGACAAAACTTTCCCAACTATTTTTTCTGTTCTTCTTCTGAATATACAGCCGTTTCGCAATGTCCATACATTAGAGCTAGAGAGTCTACAATTCTTGGTCTTTCTTCAGCTATTGATTGTTTAATAGTGTTCTATTGGCTAGAGAGACACCCAGAACTGTTACTGTTCTAAGAGTTGATTGACCACTTGGTTAAAGATACTAGAATTTGCAAAATATCCTGAGGTTGCAAAGGTCAGTATAGGTCACAGACAACATACATATATTCACTGCATATGGGACTAGGTTATTTGTTACAGCCTATTGGAATATACCAGTTTTCTCTGTGTATGAAAATGGACCCGTTTTCACTGTGTATAAGTGCTACTAGACCAGAGGCTATGAGAGACGACAGGCAGAGACCACAGGCAGAGACCACAGCCTGGGATGACATCAGAGTTCCATCGGCCCTGCTGTAATCGGGAGTTGACACCAGTGTTGTACAGCAGGGGAGTAAGGCTATTGGTTAGTAGGGGAGTAATGCTATTGGTTAGCAGGGGAGTAAGGCTATTGGTTAGCAGGGGAGTAAGGCTATTGGTTAGCAGGGGAGTAAGGCTATTGGTTAGCAGGGGAGTAAGGCTATTGGTTAGCAGGGGAGTAAGGCTACTGGTTAGCAGGGGAGTAAGGCTACTGGTTAGCAGGGGAGTAAGGCTATAGGTTAGCAGGGGAGTAAGGCTATTGGTTAGCAGGGGAGTAAGGCTATTGGTAGCAGGGGAGTAAGGCTATTGGTTAGCAGGGGAGTAAGGCTACTGGTTAGCAGGGGAGTAAGGCTACTGGTTAGCAGGGGAGTAAGGCTATAGGTTAGCAGGGGAGTAAGGCTATGGTTAGCAGGGGAGTAAGGCTACTGGTTAGCAGGGGAGTAAGGCTACTGGTTAGCAGGGGAGTAAGGCTACTGGTTAGCAGGGGAGTAAGGCTACTGGTTAGCAGGGGAGTAATGCCATTGGTTAGCAGGGGAGTAAAGCTATTGGTTATCCCTCTGAGGCCAATCATATCACACAGCCAGAGGAGAGAAGAGGGCTGAGGCTTTTAATCAGAGGCCTGCTCTCTACTCTACTCGGGGCCTGAATCCAATGGCCATGGAGGCCCAGTGGGAGAGAAGGTCTCAAATACTGTAGTATAGTAGTTCAAGTAGCACCATGTCAGTATGTGCTATTTCAACACACTCACACAGTGAGAAGAGAGTTGTTACACTGTTGATTTCTTGTTTTTTTATGATCATGATACTCTGCTTTGGGAATGCTGCATTGTGGGTAATCATGACAATGAGTCAGTGTTGCTGGCTCCAGCCTGACTTCTCTCACGACAGCCCAGCCCTCAGCCTCAGCACCCTCCCTGGCCTGTTGTAATCAATGTGTGTGTGGAGCCAGTCGATGGCAACGATCCGACCGTGGTCTTCATTAGTGAAACACTTCAGATACAAATGACATCTTTAATCCATCGAAATTCAGGGACTAGACCAGGGTTAAATGCAGCACAGGCACAACTTTCAGACTCTCTCTCTCTTTCTCAAAGATACACGTGCACGGGCACAATATTCCAGTAAACATTTCAGAGGGAAACTGAAATAGCTCCAAGGGCTCCTCTCCTCTAACGTAACAGTGTTAATCAGTCCCATGTCGATCTCCTCTCTCTCATCATCGCAAGGGTAAATTAGTCTACTCTCACACATTTTAATTACTTAACAGCAGCCCTAAACACACTGATGAAAAATAGATGCCAGAGAGAGAAAGAGAGACAGAGGGTTTCTATCCATCCGGTGTTCCTCTGATTCCCACTCGTTCTTTTCCTTCAGCTCGCCCTTCAACTTCTCTCTTCATCTTCTTCTCCTGAGCACCTCTATCTTTCTCAGTCTTCTTTTGCCTGTCCTTATTTTTCCTCTCCCTCCTTCTCATTCTCCTTTTCTCTCTCCCTGTCCTTGACGTTCTTCCTAGGCTTTTCATTATCAGTCTTCCTCCCCTTCTCTTTCTTCCTCTATTTCTCCTTCTCCCTCTATTTCTCCTTCTCTTTCTTCCTCTATTTCTCCTTCTCTTTCTTCCTCTATTTCTCCTTCTCTTTCTTCCTCTATTTCTCCTTCTCCCTCTATTTCTCCTTCTCTTTCTTCCTCTATTTCTCCTTCTCTTTCTTCCTCTATTTCTCCTTCTCCCTCTATTTCTCCTTCTCTTTCTTCCTCTATTTCTCCTTCTCTTTCTTCCTCTATTTCTCCTTCTCTTTCTTCCTCTATTTCTCCTTCTCTTTCTTTCTCCTTTCTTCCTCTATTTCTCCTTCTCTTTCTTCCTCTATTTCTCCTTCTCTTTCTTCCTCTATTTCTCCTTCTCTTTCTCCCTCTATTTCTCCTTCTCTTTCTTCCTCTATTTCTCCTTCTCTTTCTTTCTCCTTTCTTCCTCTATTTCTCCTTCTCTTTCTTCCTCTATTTCTCCTTCTCTTTCTTTCTCCTTTCTTCCTCTATTTCTCCTTCTCTTTCTTCCTCTATTTCTCCTTCTCTTTCTTTCTCCTTTCTTCCTCTATTTCTCCTTCTCTTTCTTTCTCCTTTCTTCCTCTATTTCTCCTTCTCTTTCTTCCTCTATTTCTCCTTCTATTTCTCCTTCTCTTTCTCCCTCTATTTCTCCTTCTCTTTCTTCCTCTATTTCTCCTTCTCTTTCTTTCTCCTTTCTTCCTCTATTTCTCCTTCTCTTTCTTCCTCTATTTCTCCTTCTCTTTCTTTCTCCTTTCTTCCTCTATTTCTCCTTCTCTTTCTTCCTCTATTTCTCCTTCTCTTTCTTTCTCCTTTCTTCCTCTATTTCTCCTTCTCTTTCTTCCTCTATTTCTCCTTCTCTTTCTTCCTCTATTTCTCCTTCTCTTTCTTTCTCCTTTCTTCCTCTATTTCTCCTTCTCTTTCTTCTTCTTCTTCCTCCTTCTCTTTCTTCCTCTCCTTCTCCTTGATTCCAGTCTGAGGTAGATAGATTGTGTGTAGCCAGACAGGGCTGTTTGACAGGCTCCTTAGCCGCATGGTTGACTACATAACTAGCAGCATGGTTGACTACATAACTAGCAGCATGGTTGACTACATAACTAGCAGCATGGTTGACTACATGACTAGCAGCATGGTTGACTACATAACAGCATGGTTGACTACATAACTAGCAGCATGGTTGACTACATAACAGCATGGTTGACTACATAACTAGCAGCATGGTTGACTACATAACAGCATGGTTGACTACATAACTAGCAGCATGGTTGACTACATAACTAGCAGCATGGTTGACTACATAACAGCATGGTTGACTACATAACAGCATGGTTGACTACATAACAGCATGGTTGACTACATAACTAGCAGCATGGTTGACTACATAACTAGCAGCATGGTTGACTACATAACTGCATGGTTGACTACATAACAGCATGGTTGACTACATAACTGGCAGCATGGTTGACTACATAACTAGCAGCATGGTTGACTACATAACTAGCAGCATGGTTGACTACATAACAGCATGGTTGACTACATAACTAGCAACATGGTTGACTACATAACTAGCAGCATGGTTGACTACATAACAGCATGGTTGACTACATAACTAGCAGCATGGTTGACTACATAACTAGCAGCATGGTTGACTACATAACAACATGGTTGACTACATAACTAGCAGCATGGTTGACTACATAACAGCATGGTTGACTACATAACAACATGGTTGACTACATAACAACATGGTTGACTACATAACAGCATGGTTGACTACATAACTAGCAGCATGGTTGACTACATAACAACATGGTTGACTACATAACTAGCAGCATGGTTGACTACATAACAGCATGGTTGACTACATAACTAGCAACATGGTTGACTACATAACTAGCAGCATGGTTGACTACATAACTAGCAGCATGGTTGACTACATAACTAGCAGCATGGTTGACTACATAACTAGCAGCATGGTTGACTACATAACTAGCAGCATGGTTGACTACATAACAACATGGTTGACTACATAACTAGCAGCATGGTTGACTACATAACTAGCAGCATGGTTGACTACATAACAGCATGGTTGACTACATAACTAGCAACATGGTTGACTACATAACTAGCAGCATGGTTGACTACATAACAGCATGGTTGACTACATAACTGCATGGTTGACTACATAACAGCATGGTTGACTACATAACAACATGGTTGACTACATAACAGCATGGTTGACTACATAACAACATGGTTGACTACATAACAACATGGTTGACTACATAACAACATGGTTGACTACATAACAGCATGGTTGACTACATAACTAGCAGCATGGTTGACTACATAACATCATGGTTGACTACATAACTAGCAGCATGGTTGACTACATAACTAGCAGCATGGTTGACTACATAACTAGCAGCATGGTTGACTACATAACTAGCAACATGGTTGACTACATAACAGCATGGTTGACTACATAACTAGCAGCATGGTTGCCTACATAACTAGCAACATGGTTGACTACATAACAGCATGGTTGACTACATAACTAGCAGCATGGTTGACTACATAACAGCATGGTTGACTACATAACTGCATGGTTGACTACATAACAGCATGGTTGACTACATAACAGCATGGTTGACTACATAACAACATGGTTGACTACATAACAACATGGTTGACTACATAACAGCATGGTTGACTACATAACTAGCAGCATGGTTGACTACATAACAGCATGGTTGACTACATAACAGCATGGTTGACTACATAACTAGCAGCATGGTTGACTACATAACAGCATGGTTGACTACATAACTAGCAACATGGTTGACTACATAACTAGCAGCATGGTTGACTACATAACTAGCAGCATGGTTGACTACATAACTAGCAGCATGGTTGACTACATAACTAGCAGCATGGTTGACTACATAACAGCATGGTTGACTACATAACTAGCAACATGGTTGACTACATAACTAGCAACATGGTTGACTACATAACTAGCAGCATGGTTGACTACATAACTAGCAGCATGGTTGACTACATAACTAGCAGCATGGTTGACTACATAACTAGCAGCATGGTTGACTACATAACTAGCAGCATGGTTGACTACATAACTAGCAGCATGGTTGACTACATAACTAGCAGCATGGTTGACTACATAACAACATGGTTGACTACATAACTAGCAACATGGTTGACTACATAACTAGCAGCATGGTTGACTACATAACAGCATGGTTGACTACATAACTAGCAGCATGGTTGACTACATAACAGCATGGTTGACTACATAACTAGCAGCATGGTTGACTACATAACAACATGGTTGACTACTTAACTAGCAGCATGGTTGACTACATAACAGCATGGTTGACTACATAACTAGCAGCATGGTTGACTACATAACAGCATGGTTGACTACATAACAGCATGGTTGACTACATAACTAGCAGCATGGTTGACTACATAACAACATGGTTGACTACATAACTAGCAGCATGGTTGACTACATAACAGCATGGTTGACTACATAACAGCATGGTTGACTACATAACTAGCAGCATGGTTGACTACATAACAACATGGTTGACTACATAACAGCATGGTTGACTACATAACAGCATGGTTGACTACATAACTAGCAGCATAGTTGACTACATAACAGCATGGTTGACTACATAACTAGCAGCATGGTTGACTACATAACTAGCAGCATGGTTGACTACATAACTAGCAGCATGGTTGACTACATAACAGCATGGTTGACTACATAACTAGCAGCATGGTTGACTACATAACTAGCAGCATGGTTGACTACATAACTAGCAGCATGGTTGACTACATAACAACATGGTTGACTACATAACTAGCAACATGGTTGACTACATAACTAGCAGCATGGTTGACTACATAACAGCATGGTTGACTACATAACTAGCAGCATGGTTGACTACATAACAGCATGGTTGACTACATAACTAGCAGCATGGTTGACTACATAACAACATGGTTGACTACATAACTAGCAGCATGGTTGACTACATAACAGCATGGTTGACTACATAACTAGCAGCATGGTTGACTACATAACAGCATGGTTGACTACATAACAGCATGGTTGACTACAAAACTAGCAGCATGGTTGACTACATAACAACATGGTTGACTACATAACTAGCAGCATGGTTGACTACAAAACAGCATGGTTGACTACATAACAGCATGGTTGACTACATAACTAGCAGCATGGTTGACTACATAACAACATGGTTGACTACATAACAGCATGGTTGACTACATAACAGCATGGTTGACTACATAACTAGCAGCATAGTTGACTACATAACAGCATGGTTGACTACATAACTAGCAGCATGGTTGACTACATAACAGCATGGTTGACTACATAACAACATGGTTGACTACATAATAACATGGTTGACTACATAACTAGCAGCATGGTTGACTACATAACTAGCAGCATGGTTGACTACATAACAACATGGTTGACTACACAACTAGCAGCATGGTTGACTACATAACTAGCAGCATGGTTGACTACATAACAACATGGTTGACTACATAACTAGCAGCATGGTTGACTAAATAACAGCATGGTTGACTACATAACAGCATGGTTGACTACATAACAGCATGGTTGACTACATAACTAGCAACATGGTTGACTACATAACTAGCAGCATGGTTGACTACATAACAGCATGGTTGACTACATAACTAGCAGCATGGTTGACTACATAACTAGCAGCATGGTTGACTACATAAAAGCATGGTTGACTACATAACTAGCAGCATGGTTGAATACATAACAGCATGGTTGACTACATAACTAGCAGCATGGTTGACTACATAACTGCATGGTTGACTACATAACAGCATGGTTGACTACATAACTAGCAGCATGGTTGACTACATAACTAGCAACATGGTTGACTACATAACAGCATGGTTGACTACATAACAACATGGTTGACTACATAATAACATGGTTGACTACATAACTAGCAGCATGGTTGACTACATAACTAGCAGCATGGTTGACTACATAACAACATGGTTGACTACATAACTAGCAGCATGGTTGACTACATAACTAGCAGCATGTTTGACTACATAACAACATGGTTGACTACATAACTAGCAGCATGGTTGACTACATAACAGCATGGTTGACTACATAACTAGCAGCATGGTTGACTACATAACTGCATGGTTGACTACATTACAGCATGGTTGACTACATAACTAGCAGCATGGTTGACTAAATAACTAGCAACATGGTTGACTACATAACAGCATGGTTGACTACATAACAGCATGGTTGACTACATAACTAGCAGCATGGTTGACTACATAACAACATGGTTGACTACATAACTAGCAGCATGGTTGACTACATAACAGCATGGTTGACTACATAACTAGCAGCATGGTTGACTACATAACTGCATGGTTGACTACATAACAGCATGGTTGACTACATAACTAGCAGCATGGTTGACTACATAACTAGCAACATGGTTGACTACATAACAGCATGGTTGACTACATAACAGCATGGTTGACTACATAACAGCATGGTTGACTACATAACAACATGGTTGACTACATAACATTATGGTTGACTACATAACAGCATGGTTGACTACATAACAACATGGTTGACTACATAACAGCATTGTTGACTACATAACAGCATGGTTGACTACATAACTAGCAGCATGGTTGACTACATAACTAGCAGCATGGTTGACTACATAACAGCATGGTTGACTACATAACAGCATGGTTGACTATATAACTAGCAGCATGGTTGACTACATAACTAGCAACATGGTTGACTACATAACTAGCAGCATGGTTGACTACATAACTAGCAACATGGTTGACTACATAACAGCATGGTTGACTACATAACAACATGGTTGACTACATAACTGGCAGCATGGTTGACTACATAACAACATGGTTGACTACATAACTAGCAGCATGGTTGACTACATAACTAGCAGCATGGTTGACTACATAACTAGCAGCATGGTTGACTACATAACAGCATGGTTGACTACATAACAGCATGGTTGACTACATAACTAGCAGCATGGTTGACTACATAACTAGCAGCATGGTTGACTACACAACAGCATGGTTGACTACATAACTAGCAGCATGATTGACTACATAACAGCATGGTTGACTACATAACTAGCAGCATGGTTGACTACATAACACCATGGTTGACTACATAACTAGCAGCATGGTTGACTACATAACTGCATGGTTGACTACATAACAGCATGGTTGACTACATAACTAGCAGCATGGTTGACTACATAACTAGCAACATGGTTGACTACATAACAGCATGGTTGACTACATAACAGCATGGTTGACTACATAACTAGCAGCATGGTTGACTACATAACAACATGGTTGACTACATAACTAGCAGCATGGTTGACTACATAACAGAATGGTTGACTACATAACTAGCAGCATGGTTGACTACATAACTGCATGGTTGACTACATAACAGCATGGTTGACTACATAACTAGCAGCATGGTTGACTACATAACTAGCAACATGGTTGACTACATAACAGCATGGTTGACTACATAACAGCATGGTTGACTACATAACAGCATGGTTGACTACATAACAACATGGTTGACTACATAACAACATGGTTGACTACATAACAGCATGGTTGACTACATAACAGCATGGTTGACTACATAACAACATGGTTGACTACATAACAACATGGTTGACTACATAACAGCATGGTTGACTACATAACAGCATGGTTGACTACATAACCGCATTGTTGACTACATAACAGCATGGTTGACTACATAACTAGCAGCATGGTTGACTACATAACTAGCAGCATGGTTGACTACATAACAGCATGGTTGACTACATAACTAGCAGCATGGTTGACTACATAACTAGCAGCATGGTTGACTACATAACATCATGGTTGACTACATAACTAGCAGCATGGTTGACTACATAACTAGCAGCATGGTTGACTACATAACTAGCAGCATGGTTGACTACATAACTAGCAACATGGTTGACTACATAACTAGCAGCATGGTTGACTACATAACTAGCAGCATGGTTGACTACATAACAGCATGGTTGACTACATAACAGCATGGTTGACTACATAACAGCATGGTTGACTATATAACTAGCAGCATGGTTGACTACATAACTAGCAACATGGTTGACTACATAACTAGCAGCATGGTTGACTACATAACTAGCAACATGGTTGACTACATAACAGCATGGTTGACTACATAACAACATGGTTGACTACATAACTGGCAGCATGGTTGACTACATAACAACATGGTTGACTACATAACTAGCAGCATGGTTGACTACATAACTAGCAGCATGGTTGACTACATAACTAGCAGCATGGTTGACTACATAACAGCATGGTTGACTACATAACAGCATGGTTGACTACATAACTAGCAGCATGGTTGACTACATAACTAGCAGCATGGTTGACTACACAACAGCATGGTTGACTATATAACTAGCAGCATGATTGACTACATAACAGCATGGTTGACTACATAACTAGCAGCATGGTTGACTACATAACACCATGGTTGACTACATAACTAGCAGCATGGTTGACTACATAACTGCATGGTTGACTACATAACAGCATGGTTGACTACATAACTAGCAGCATGGTTGACTACATAACTAGCAACATGGTTGACTACATAACAGCATGGTTGACTACATAACAGCATGGTTGACTACATAACTAGCAGCATGGTTGACTACATAACAACATGGTTGACTACATAACTAGCAGCATGGTTGACTACATAACAGAATGGTTGACTACATAACTAGCAGCATGGTTGACTACATAACTGCATGGTTGACTACATAACAGCATGGTTGACTACATAACTAGCAGCATGGTTGACTACATAACTAGCAACATGGTTGACTACATAACAGCATGGTTGACTACATAACAGCATGGTTGACTACATAACAGCATGGTTGACTACATAACAACATGGTTGACTACATAACAACATGGTTGACTACATAACAGCATGGTTGACTACATAACAGCATGGTTGACTACATAACAACATGGTTGACTACATAACAACATGGTTGACTACATAACAGCATGGTTGACTACATAACAGCATGGTTGACTACATAACCGCATTGTTGACTACATAACAGCATGGTTGACTACATAACTAGCAGCATGGTTGACTACATAACTAGCAGCATGGTTGACTACATAACAGCATGGTTGACTACATAACTAGCAGCATGGTTGACTACATAACTAGCAGCATGGTTGACTACATAACATCATGGTTGACTACATAACTAGCAGCATGGTTGACTACATAACTAGCAGCATGGTTGACTACATAACTAGCAGCATGGTTGACTACATAACTAGCAACATGGTTGACTACATAACTAGCAGCATGGTTGACTACATAACTAGCAGCATGGTTGACTACATAACAGCATGGTTGACTACATAACAGCATGGTTGACTACATAACAGCATGGCTGACTACATAACAGCATGGCTGACTACATAACAGCATGGTTGACTACATAACAACATGGTTGACTACATAACAGCATGGTTGACTACATAACAGCATGGTTGACTACATAACAGCATGGTTGACTACATAACAGCATGGTTGACTACATAACAGCATGGTTGACTACATACCTAGCAGCATGGTTGACTACATAACTAGCAGCATGGTTGACTACATAACAACATGGTTGACTACATAACTAGCAGCATGGTTGACTACATAACTAGCAACATGGTTGACTACATAACTAGCAGCATGGTTGACTACATAACTAGCAGCATGGTTGACTACATAACTAGCAGCATGGTTGACTACATAACAACATGGTTGACTACATAACTAGCAGCATGGTTGACTACATAACTAGCAGCATGGTTGACTACATAACTAGCAACATGGTTGACTACATAACTAGCAGCATGGTTGACTACATAACTAGCAACATGGTTGACTACATAACTAGCAGCATGGTTGACTACATAACTAGCAGCATGGTTGACTACATAACAACATGGTTGACTACATAACTAGCAGCATGGTTGACTACATAACTAGCAGCATGGTTGACTACATAACAGCATGGTTGACTACATAACTAGCAGCATGGTTGACTACATAACTGCATGTTTGACTACATAACAGCATGGTTGACTACATAACTAGCAGCATGGTTGACTACATAACAGCATGGTTGACTACATAACAGCATGGTTGACTACATAACAGCATGGTTGACTACATAACAGCATGGTTGACTACATAACAGCATGATTGACTACATAACAGCATGGTTGACTACATAACTAGCAGCATGGTTGACTACATAACAGCATGGTTGACTCCATAACAGCATGGTTGACTACATAACAGCATGGTTGACTACATAACAACATGGTTGACTACATAACAGCATTGTTGACTACATAACAGCATGGTTGACTACATAACAGCATGGTTGACTACATAACTAGCAGCATGGTTGACTACATAACAGCATGGTTGACTACATAACAGCATGGTCGACTACATAACTAGCAGCATGGTTGACTACATAACTAGCAACATGGTTGACTACATAACTAGCAGCATGGTTGACTACATAACTAGCAACATGGTTGACTACATAACAGCATGGTTGACTACATAACAACATGGTTGACTACATAACTGGCAGCATGGTTGACTACGTAACAACATGGTTGACTACATAACTAGCAGCATGGTTGACTACATAACTAGCAGCATGGTTGACTACATAACTAGCAGCATGGTTGACTACATAACAGCATGGTTGACTACATAACAGCATGGTTGACTACATAACTAGCAGCATGGTTGACTACATAACTAGCAGCATGGTTGACTACATAACTAGCAGCATGGTTGACTACATAACTAGCAGCATGGTTGACTACATAACAGCATGGTTGACTACATAACTAGCAGCATGATTGACTACATAACAGCATGGTTGACTACATAACTAGCAGCATGGTTGACTACATAACAGCATGGTTGACTACATAACTAGCAGCATGGTTGACTACATAACAGCATGGTTGACTACATAACTAGCAGCATGGTTGACTACATAACAGCATGGTTGACTACATAACTGCATGGTTGACTACATAACAGCATGGTTGACTACATAACTAGCAGCATGGTTGACTACATAACAACATGGTTGACTACATAACTAGCAGCATGGTTGACTACATAACTAGCAGCATGGTTGACTACATAACTAGCAGCATGGTTGACTACATAACAGCATGGTTGACTACATAACTAGCAGCATGGTTGACTACATAACTAGCAGCATGGTTGACTACATAACTAGCAGCATGGTTGACTACATAACTAGCAACATGGTTGACTACATAACTAGCAGCATGGTTGACTACATAACTAGCAACATGGTTGACTAAATAACAGCATGGTTGACTACATAACAACATGGTTGACTACATAACTGGCAGCATGGTTGACTACATAACAACATGGTTGACTACATAACTAGCAGCATGGTTGACTACATAACTAGCAGCATGGTTGACTACATAACTAGCAGCATGGTTGACTACATAACAGCATGGTTGACTACATAACAGCATGGTTGACTACATAACTAGCAGCATGGTTGACTACATAACAGCATGGTTGACTACATAACAACATGGTTGACTACATAACAGCATGGTTGACTACATAACAGCATGGTTGACTACATAACAGCATGGTTGACTACATAACTAGCAGCATGGTTGACTACATAACTAGCAGCATGGTTGACTACATAACAACATGGTTGACTACATAACTAGCAGCATGGTTGACTACATAACTAGCAACATGGTTGACTACATAACTAGCAGCATGGTTGACTACATAACTAGCAGCATGGTTGACTACATAACAACATGGTTGACTACATAACTAGCAGCATGGTTGACTACATAACTAGCAGCATGGTTGACTACATAACAACATGGTTGACTACATAACTAGCAGCATGGTTGACTACATAACAGCATGGTTGACTACATAACTAGCAGCATGGTTGACTACATAACTGCATGGTTGACTACATAACAGCATGGTTGACTACATAACAGCATGGTTGACTACATAACAGCATGGTTGACTACATAACAGCATGGTTGACTACATAACAGCATGGTTGACTACATAACAACATGGTTGACTACATAACAGCATGGTTGACTACATAACAGCATGGTTGACTACATAACAACATGGTTGACTACATAACAGCATTGTTGACTACATAACAGCATGGTTGACTACATAACTAGCAGCATGGTTGACTACATAACTAGCAGCATGGTTGACTACATAACAGCATGGTTGACTACATAACAGCATGGTTGACTACATAACTAGCAGCATGGTTGACTACATAACTAGCAGCATGGTTGACTACATAACAGCATGGTTGACTACATAACTAGCAGCATGGTTGACTACATAACTAGCAGCATGGTTGACTACATAACTAGCAACATGGTTGACTACATAACTAGCAGCATGGTTGACTACATAACTAGCAGCATGGTTGACTACATAACAGCATGGTTGACTACATAACAGCATGGTTGACTACATAACAGCATGGCTGACTACATAACAGCATGGTTGACTACATAACAGCATGGTTGACTACATAACAACATGGTTGACTACATAACAGCATGGTTGACTACATAACAGCATGGTTGACTACATAACAGCATGGTTGACTACATAACAGCATGGTTGACTACATAACAGCATGGTTGACTACATAACTAGCAGCATGGTTGACTACATAACTAGCAGCATGGTTGACTACATAACAACATGGTTGACTACATAACTAGCAGCATGGTTGACTACATAACTAGCAACATGGTTGACTACATAACTAGCAGCATGGTTGACTACATAACTAGCAGCATGGTTGACTACATAACAACATGGTTGACTACATAACTAGCAGCATGGTTGACTACATAACTAGCAGCATGGTTGACTACATAACAACATGGTTGACTACATAACTAGCAGCATGGTTGACTACATAACTAGCAGCATGGTTGACTACATAACAACATGGTTGACTACATAACTAGCAGCATGGTTGACTTCATAACTAGCAACATGGTTGACTACATAACTAGCAGCATGGTTGACTACATAACTAGCAGCATGGTTGACTACATAACAACATGGTTGACTACATAACTAGCAGCATGGTTGACTACATAACTAGCAGCATGGTTGAATACATAACAGCATGGTTGACTACATAACTAGCAGCATGGTTGACTACATAACTGCATGGTTGACTACATAACAGCATGGTTGACTACATAACTAGCAGCATGGTTGACTACATAACTAGCAACATGGTTGACTACATAACAGCATGGTTGACTACATAACAGCATGGTTGACTACATAACAGCATGGTTGACTACATAACAGCATGATTGACTACATAACAGCATGGTTGACTACATAACTAGCAGCATGGTTGACTACATAACAGCATGGTTGACTCCATAACAGCATGGTTGACTACATAACAGCATGGTTGACTACATAACAACATGGTTGACTACATAACAGCATGGTTGACTACATAACAGCATGGTTGACTACATAACAGCATGGTTGACTACATAACTAGCAGCATGGTTGACTACATAACAGCATGGTTGACTACATAACAGCATGGTTGACTACATAACTAGCAGCATGGTTGACTACATAACTAGCAGCATGGTTGACTACATAACTATTAACATGGTTGACTACATAACTAGCAGCATGGTTGACTACATAACTAGCAACATGGTTGACTACATAACAGCATGGTTGACTACATAACAACATGGTTGACGACATAACTCGCAGCATGGTTGACTACATAACTAGCAGCATGGTTGACTACATAACTAGCAGCATGGTTGACTACATAACAGCATGGTTGACTACATAACAGCATGGTTGACTACATAACTAGCAGCATGGTAGACTACATAACTAGCAGCATGGTTGACTACATAACAGCATGGTTGACTACATAACTAGCAGCATGATTGACTACATAACAGCATGGTTGACTACATAACTAGCAGCATGGTTGACTACATAACAGCATGGTTGACTACATAACTAGCAGCATGGTTGACTACATAACAGCATGGTTGACTACATAACTAGCAGCATGGTTGACTACATAACAGCATGGTTGACTACATAACTGCATGGTTGACTACATAACAGCATGGTTGACTACATAACTAGCAGCATGGTTGACTACATAACAACATGGTTGACTACATAACTAGCAGCATGGTTGACTACATAACTAGCAGCATGGTTGACTACATAACTAGCAGCATGGTTGACTACATAACAGCATGGTTGACTACATAACTAGCAGCATGGTTGACTACATAACTAGCAGCATGGTTGACTACATAACTAGCAGCATGGTTGACTACATAACTAGCAACATGGTTGACTACATAACTAGCAGCATGGTTGACTACATAACTAGCAACATGGTTGACTACATAACAGCATGGTTGACTACATAACAACATGGTTGACTACATAACTGGCAGCATGGTTGATTACATAACAACATGGTTGACTACATAACTAGCAGCGTGGTTGACTACATAACAGCATGGTTGACTACATAACAGCATGGTTGACTACATAACTAGCAGCATGGTTGACTACATAACAGCATGGTTGACTACATAACTAGCAGCATGATTGACTACATAACAGCATGGTTGACTACATAACTAGCAGCATGGTTGACTACATAACAGCATGGTTGACTACATAACTAGCAGCATGGTTGACTACATAACAGCATGGTTGACTACATAACAGCATGGTTGACTACATAACTAGCAGCATGGTTGACTACATAACAGCATGGTTGACTACATAACTGCATGGTTGACTACATAACAGCATGGTTGACTACATAACAGCATGGTTGACTACATAACAGCATGGTTGACTACATAACTAGCAGCATGGTTGACTACATAACAGCATGGTTGACTACATAACAGCATGGTTGACTACATAACAGCATGGTTGACTACATAACAACACGGTTGACTACATAACTAGCAGCATGGTTGACTACATAACAGCATGGTTGACTACATAACTGCATGGTTGACTACATAACAGCATGGTTGACTACATAACAGCATGGTTGACTACATAACAGCATGGTTGACTACATAACTAGCAGCATGGTTGACTACATAACAGCATGGTTGACTACATAACAGCATGGTTGACTACATAACAGCATGGTTGACTACATAACAACATGGTTGACTACATAACAGCATGGTTGACTACATAACAGCATGGTTGACTACATAACTAGCAGCATGGTTGACTACATAACAGCATGGTTGACTACATAACTGCATGGTTGACTACATAACAGCATGGTTGACTACATAACAGCATGGTTGACTACATAACAGCATGGTTGACTACATAACTAGCAGCATGGTTGACTACATAACAGCATGGTTGACTACATAACAGCATGGTTGACTACATAACAGCATGGTTGACTACATAACAACATGGTTGACTACATAACAGCATGGTTGACTACATAACAGCATGGTTGACTACATAACTAGCAGCATGGTTGACTACATAACAGCATGGTTGACTACATAACTGCATGGTTGACTACATAACAGCATGGTTGACTACATAACAGCATGGTTGACTACATAACAGCATGGTTGACTACATAACTAGCAGCATGGTTGACTACATAACAGCATGGTTGACTACATAACAGCATGGTTGACTACATAACAGCATGGTTGACTACATAACAACATGGTTGACTACATAACAGCATGGTTGACTACATAACAGCATGGTTGACTACATAACTAGCAGCATGGTTGACTACATAACAACATGGTTGACTACATAACTAGCAGCATGGTTGACTACATAACTAGCAGCATGGTTGACTACATAACTGGCAGCATGGTTGACTACATAACTAGCAGCATGGTTGACTACATAACTAACAACATGGTTGACTACATAACTAACAACATGGTTGACTACATAACTAGCAGCATGGTTGACTACATAACTAGCAGCATGGTTGACTACATAACTGGCAGCATGGTTGACTACATAACTGGCATAGCTCTCTCTCTCTCTCTGGGACTAGCCCTTAGCTTCTCTTCCTTGAAATAGATGTTATATTAATACCATACAGTGAACTCCTAAGCCTATAGGACTATTCATGCAATGCCATGATGCATTAAGTGATCAAATCTCCGACAGCTGAACCTTGAGGTGGACAACAATATTGTTTATGGAAAGTAAAAAACAATTTAAAGAAAAGGCTAAGGTTTTGCATTTGCTACACATCGAAGCACTGTTTTTAAGGACAAGTAAATGTGGCTCATTTTGCCAATGTCCCTTGTTGATGGATGGTGCTGGCTGCACCACGTCAGAGGTTTCTTTCTCTCTTTCTACTATCGGATCTGAATGTCCGCTAAATTTCTCACATGTCCTGTAAAAGTAGACAGACAGACAGACAGACAGACAGACAGACAGACAGACAGACAGACAGACAGACAGACAGACAGACAGACAGACAGACAGACAGACAGACAGACAGACAGACAGACAGACAGACAGACAGACAGACAGACAGACAGACAGACAGACAGACAGACAGACAGACAGACAGACAGACAGACAGACAGACAGACAGACAGACAGACAGACAGACAGACAGACAGACAGACAGACAGACAGACAGACAGACAGACAGACAGACAGACAGACAGACAGACAGACAGACAGACAGACAGACAGACAGACAGACAGACAGACAGACAGACAGACAGACAGACAGACAGACAGACAGACAGACAGACAGACAGACAGACAGACAGACAGACAGACAGACAGACAGACAGACAGACAGACAGACAGACAGACAGACAGACAGACAGACAGACAGACAGACAGACAGACAGACAGACAGACAGACAGACAGACAGACAGACAGACAGACAGACAGACAGACAGACAGACAGACAGACAGACAGACAGACAGACAGACAGACAGACAGACAGACAGACAGACAGACAGACAGACAGACAGACAGACAGACAGACAGACAGACAGACAGACAGACAGACAGACAGACAGACAGACAGACAGACAGACAGACAGACAGACAGACAGACAGACAGACAGACAGACAGACAGACAGACAGACAGACAGACAGACAGACAGACAGACAGACAGACAGACAGACAGACAGACAGACAGACAGGAACACATGGAGTCAATAGCTCTGATTTCCCCTGTCAGCTCTCTGGCAGACACTGGTTTAAAGAGACATCAATCTGTGATGTCAGCACTTACCTAATGAACCGTCTCAGATGGATGGGCTCACTGGTCCGCTACACGCTCTAACTGTTTTAATGGACACACTAACCCTGTCTCCCTGCCTCTATTGGGATGTTACTAGGAGATGCTGCCTGGGCCTCGCTAACGTGTGTGTGACACGTGTATGTTTGTACGTCATCATCGTCTCCTGTGGAACAGCAAAGATGTGTGTTTCTCTGTGTGTGTGAGACTGCGTATATACGCAAGCGAGCATAATGTCTGCATCTGTGTGTGCTTATATATGCACGTGTGTGTGTATGTGTTAGGAATGCTCTAAGAAAAGCAGCACCAGGGTGGCTCTATCTCCACACCTCCACAGATGTCACAGCTCCCACAATGCATCTGTCTCTATGGCGACAGCAGCGGCGGTACAGCAGCGTGAGATGCAGTACAATCAGATTAGTTCCATTCCCTTTGATCGTCCCCTGAATGCCAGAGCATCCGTCACCTCTCACCATGTGACACTTCAGAGAGGCTCACACACCTAATTGAGCAGAATAAATATATTATATTGTGATAAGTGTTGTGATTGTAACAAATTGTACTGCATGACTGACACAAATCACAGCATTAGCCCTGTCTCTCTCTTATCCTCTCCTATAATAAACATGGGGGGCCTGGATGGAGAGCAGGGTGAAGGGATTCAGATTTACCGACTTAACCATTCAGAAAGTCATCTCATCCAACCACCTCTCATCGCCCATTGACTCTCGCTGCATGAGAAACATCATCTTTCCACAGGAGCCATAATTTACAGACGGCTTCACCCTCCTCCCGGGGTCTGTCTGTGATCTCCACCAGAGGGATAGAGGTAGAGGGATAGAGGTAGAGGGATAGAGGGATAGAGAGGTAGAGAGAGAGAGAGAGAGAGAGAGAGAGAGAGAGAGAGAGAGAGAGAGAGAGAGATATGAAGGAGAGGAATAGCGAGACAGAGGAATAGAGAGAGGGATAGAGGTAGAGGGATAGAGGGATAGAGAGGTAGAGAGAGAGAGAGATATGAAGGAGAGGAATAGAGAGAGAGAGAGAGAGAGAGAGAGAGGGAGGGATGAAGGAGAGGAATAGCGAGACACAGAGGAATAGAGAGAGAGAGAGAGATAGAGATAGGGAGGGATGAAGGAGAGGAATAGCGAGACACAGAGGAATAGAGAGAGAGAGAGAGATATGAAGGAGAGGAATAGCGAGACACAGAGGAAGAGAGAGAGAGAGAGAGAGAGAGAGAGAGAGAGAGAGAGAGAGAGAGAGATATGAAGGAGAGGAATAGCGAGACACAGAGGAATAGAGAGAGAGGAGAGGAAGAAGGAGGGTGTGGCTGACGTGTTAATGAGTGAATCAGCTCCGTCCACTAATGTGTTCCAGTGTAAATAAGGCCGTCATCTCCTGCTGTCACATACGCTGTGTTTCCAGCCCATTAGGCCCAGCTACCTCTGTGAGACGCAGCGCCTCGCTGGAGACTCATTTATGTGTCTATAGGCATCTGTGGCTGGTGATAGGGAGCCCACATGAAATTAATGGGAGAGTGGGTGCTGCCAGCAAGCCAGTCCTGTCACACACACGCACGAACAGAAACGCACACACGCACACACACACACGCACACACACACGAGCTCGCACACACACACACACAGTGCTTTTATGTACGTGGGGTAAACTAACCTTTGCAGTAAAGATTTAGCAGCTTTATTAGTTTAGGAAATGTCTGTAATTAAGGATAATTCATAATGGCTGCTTCTTCCCTCTCTGCGGTATTAAAAAGGGGCGGGCCAAATTTAGCCTGCCTGCGTTAGAGCAGTGAGTGAAATAATGAGTGAGTGAGTGAGTGAGAGAGAGCGAGAGAGACTGACTGTCTGTCTCTTCCTTTCCCTGTCTGTCTGTCTTTCTCTTCCTTTCGCTGTCTGTCTGTCTCTCTCTTCCTTTCACTGTCTGTCTGTCTCTCTCTTCCTTTCGCTGTCTGTCTGTCTCTCTCTTCCTTTGTCTGTATCTCTCTCTCTCTTCCTTTGTCTGTCTGTCTGTCTGTCTGTCTGTCTGTCTCTTCCTTTCTCTTTGCCTTTCTGTCTGTCTCGCTCTTCATTTTTCTTTGCCTCTCTGTCTGTCTCTCTCTTCCTTTCGCTGTCTGTCTGTCTCTCTCTTCCTTTCGCTGTCTGTCTGTCTCTTCCTTTGTCTGTCTCTCTCTCTCTTCCTTTGTCTGTCTGTCTGTCTGTCTGTCTGTCTGTCTGTCTGTCTGTCTCTCTTCTTTTCTCTGTCTGTGTGTCTCTCTCTTCCTTTTGCTGTCTGTCTGTCTCTCTCTTCCTTTGTCTGTCTCTCTCTCTCTTCCTTTGTCTGTCTGTCTGTCTGTCTCTGTCTGTCTGTGTCTGTCTGTCTCTCTTCCTTTCCATGTCTGTCTGTCTCTCTCTCTCTCTTCCTTTCTCGGTCTGTCTGTCTGTCTGTCTCTCTTCCTTTCCATGTCTGTCTGTATCTCTCTCTTCTATTCTCGGTCGGTCTGCCTCTCTGTCTTCCTTCCTTTCTCGGTCGGTCTGCCTCTCTGTCTTCCTTCCTTTCTCGGTCGGTCTCTCTTCCGTTCTCTGTCTGTCTCTCTTCCTTTGTCTGTCTGTCTGTCTGTCTCTGTCTGTCTGTGTCTGTCTGTCTCTCTTCCTTTCCATGTCTGTCTGTCTCTCTCTCTCTCTTCCTTTCTCGGTCTGTCTGTCTGTCTGTCTCTCTTCCTTTCCATGTCTGTCTGTATCTCTCTCTTCTATTCTCGGTCGGTCTGCCTCTCTGTCTTCCTTCCTTTCTCGGTCGGTCTGCCTCTCTGTCTTCCTTCCTTTCTCGGTCGGTCTCTCTTCCGTTCTCTGTCTGTCTCTCTTCCTTTGTCTGTCTGTCTCTCTTCCTTTGTCTGTCTGTCTCTTCCTTCCTTTCTCTGTCTGTCTTTCTGTGTCGGTGTCTGTCCGTCTGTGTCGGTGTCTGTCCGTCTGTGTCGGTGTCTGTCCGTCTGTGTCGGCCCGTCTGTGTCGGTGTCGGCCCGTCTGTCTCGGTGTCGGTCCGTCTGTCTCGGTGTCTGTCCGTCTGTCTCGGTGTCTGTCCGTCTGTCTCGGTGTCGGCCCGTCTGTGTCGGTGTCGGCCCGTCTGTGTCGGTGTCGGCCCGTCTGTGTCGGTGTCTGTCCGTCTATGTCGGTGTCTGTCCGTCTGTGTCGGTGTCTGGCCGTCTGTGTCGGTGTATCTGTCCGTCTGTGTCGGTGTGTCTGTCCGTCTGTGTCGGTGTCTGTCCGTCTGTCTTGGTGTCTGTCCGTCTGTGTCGGTGTCTGCCCGTCTGTGTCGGTGTCTGTCCGTCTGTGTCGGTGTCTGCCCGTCTGTGTCGGTGTGTCTGCCCGTCTGTGTCGGTGTGTCTGCCCGTCTGTGTCGGTGTCTGCCCGTCTGTGTTGGTGTGTCCGTCTGTCGGTGTCTGTCGGTGCCTGTGTCTGTGTGTGTCGGTGTCTGTCTGTCGGTGTCTGTCGGTGCCTGTGTCTGTGTGTGTCGGTGTCTGTCTGTCTGTGTGTCTGTCTGTCTCTTCCTCTCTCTGTCTGCCTGTTTGTCTTGCCCATATGCAGCCATGCATGACAAACACATCCATAAAGGCACTCACTGATATACACAAAAAACACATATTTTGCCTCCATAACAAATATCTCAAGGTCATGGATATGTCATCAATCTCTAGAAAGGCTGCAGTAACTCCCATTGAAAGAATATACCATGGTTATCTCCCTGGGCCATGTGGACCCAGTCTCAGTGAGACAGCCAGGGCCCAGCCCCCTGCTCAATATGAGGCCCCGTGTCTGGGTGCACCCCGCTGTTCCCCTTTCCCCACGGACACCCCACTGGATGCTAACACGGAACCAGCCAGCAGATGGATCGATATGTCCACAGATGATGCCAGCTCCTCTCAGCCATTACTACTGATAAATAATGGATGATAACCCCATACACCACACATATCTCTCCCCCCCCCCCCCCCCACACACACACACACATGGCTGGAGGGGCCAACTCAATGCATTGAATACAACAGAGATGGAGACAGAGGAGCAGAGAGAGTCTAACCTGTCAGATACATCCCCATCACCACTTCAAAGCTTCAATAAGGAATAGGACAGGTTGCATGGTATATCATTACAGCTCTAAACTAAACATCCAGGCTTAGCGTGTGCCTGTGTCTAACTGAATTTGAATTCAGAGTAGATCGCTACTCCAGTCAGACAACAACCCACATACAATTACCCACGACAACAACACAACTGTATGTAACCGAGAGAGCACTAGAGAGTGGACTTGTGGGTCACTACACTACACACTGATTCAATTAGCTGACCGACAAAGACACCAAAGACTGCCATTATTGTGTGAGGCATAGCTACAAGCCTCTTACATGGACAACAACAACTCTCAAAAAACCCAATCAATTACTGAATAACAACATGTCTGAGATGTGATTTCCGTGCTGGGCCGTTGATGTCTTTCACGCCAACATTGATTACCCTCCTTGTAATGTTTTCTGTTAATTCTGTTCGCCCCCCCTACAAAATCTATACGTTGTGCATCCGTAGGCAGGCATCCCGGTGGTTTAAAGGCTGCCTCAGCTCTACAGACAGACAATCACTGTCAATCTAGCTAATGACCAAGAGGCTTCTGCTGCTGAGGAAAGAGGGAGGCCCAGGGAACAGCAACATGAAGCAGAATAAATGGGATGGATAGTAGCATCTTCATGCTAATCAACAGTGGAATAAAGTGTATAAATGAATCCTCGTCTGCAGTAACTCAAAGTGCTGACTTTTCAATGACACTTCTGTTGGATCAAAAAGAATTGTTGCTGCAGATCAACCAGGGAAAATTCATGTAAGGATGGTGAAAAGTTGGAATATATTACTGTATGTCAGGGTGAAAAAGTACACTCGTTACCCTCCAAAAAACAGTAATTTTGACCACAAGACCAGACCAGACCAGACCAGACACTAAAGAAAGTAGTGACAAAAACGCGAGGGCAGAGAGACTATATGTTTCAGTCATACAGTATGTAACACTCCCCTCCTGTGAGGTCCTGTATTGCTGTGTATCACAGTGGCTCTATCTGTCTGTCTGTCTGTCTGTCCACTACAGTACATGAGCCTCAGGTTGTAGTGTAGCAAAGGAGATTGGATCAGACCTGCAGTCCAGTGGGTGTTACACACTCAGATAAATGACAAAGTGAAGCCAGGGTAGAGAGAGCGAGAGCGAGAGAGCGAGAGAGAGAGAGAGAGAGAGAGAGAGAGAGAGAGAGAGAGAGTGTAGCCTACAGATGTGACCTAACTAATTAGATGAGAGGCCGGACAGAGCCGGCTGGAGCATGCAAGCTGACAGACAGTATTAGACTATAACCTGAGAAAGTAGAGGTGACGGAGAGACAGGGGGAGGGAGAAAGAGAGAGAGAGAGATGGAGGACAGAGGAAAAGGAGGTTGGGGTGAGGGGGTTCTGTGTCACTTTATCAAATTTATCCCTGGCACCTGGTAACAGGGGTCGAGGAAAGCAAAGCAAGGAGGGCAGCGTGTAAAGCTGAGTGAAAACACAGAACACAGCAGCGCTCTGATACCTTTCATAAAGAGAAAAGCCTCTTCCTCTTCCACCCATGATTAAATACAACCTGAGGGCCCAAAAAAGGGGCCCCATGTTGCAGGGGTTGGTGTGTGTGTGTGGCAGGGTGACAAGGGTAAAAGCAATTTGTGGAGAACTTGTTCTGTGAGTGAAGTGATGGGGGCATGCTAGGTCTGCACACCATCGCCTGGCCTAGCACACTGAAACACGCTGATGGGATGAAGCTAATGTACTATACTGCCACACAGCCAAAATTAATGCTGTCATCAGCAGCTGAACAAGGAGACTTGACTTAAAGATGGGATTGGAGGGCAGCAGAGCGGAAAGGCCCCCAGAGCAGAGCTGACTGATTTAAAACCAAAACATCAGATATAGTGAGGCCTAACACAAGACATGACAGAAAGCCAATGACACTAGAGTGTGTTACTGCAGCCCCTCTGTCCCTGCTCATCCCTGAGAGAGAGACAGAGAGACAGAGAGAGAGAGACAGAGAGAGACAGAGAGACAGAGAGAGAGAGAGGGGGGCCATCATCAGTGTCAGGGGTCCCTCTGTCCCCCTCCCTGATTTCATTGATCTAATAGAAGATAATGAGACAGACGGCAGAGCCGGCCCTGGCCCCTCTCTGGCACTAAGCAGGCCTCAGGCCCTCAGGGGCCCATCCACCCCTACCTCAGCAGCCGTAGCAATAAGAATAAAGGCATAAACGAAGGAGTCTATTTGAGCTGAGAGTGATGGCTAGCTTGTTGCTTATCGCCAGCCAATAAATCTCCATGCAGAGAGAGGCGAGAGATGAGGAGCGCTTATCTCATCAGAGCACCACTGATGCCTCTCTGTCTGACGGAGCGATGCCACCACCGCCGAGCCGATCGCCGAACGCCACTCAGCGCCTGATTTATCACGGCAAGGGAAAGGAGGGAAGGAGGGAGGAGAAGTTTTGTGGCGGAATAAAACAAAAAAGAGAGAGGAGGGGGAATGAAAAAATGAAAAACAACAAAACATTGAAAAGCAGAAAGCAAAGAGGGTGAAGGGAGAGAGATAATGCAGTAATATAGAGAGCACGCAAACAGAAAGGTTTTAAGGTTTTCCAGAGAAAACAAGGGAGGCTTTGGTGTGAGGCGACGCAATAAACTACAAATAAAAACGCCAGGACCTGCAGGGGAAAAACTCTCTCTGGCGAGTTTGGGGCGGGAGGCGGAAGGTAGTGAGGCAAATTGCGCTTGACAGGCGGATTGTGTGGATTGTGTGGGATTCAGCAGGTTTCCGGGGCTGGTACAGGAGGAGAGCCAGAAAACACATCTAACTGAAACAAGTACCCTGTGCCCCACTGTCTGCCTGGTTACTGGAACATGTGAATACTGTACAGGGCTGGGCCATCATTAGAAGCTGTGTAGTTATCTCCACGACTCAGTACAGTGTGTAAGGAGTGTCCTATTGGGAGGCAGTGTGAGGCATCACATCTATGTCTGGGTCTGATGAATCAGTCTAATGCAGGGCACGGCCGGTCTTATCCTGTCGACGGCCAGGGAAACATTCATACCACATCGAATCATAACTGAGAGCGGGGCTCGGGCACGTGGCAATCCAGGCCTAATACTGTGTTATTGCTGGGTGCTCAGCCCCCCTCTGCTCCCTCCTCACCCCCACCCCTGTCTGTTTGTCCTGGGTTTGAGCACCAGATCCACCCATCCCCCCTCCACAGTCACACAGTACCCGGCTCTGCCACGACCCAGCCACAGGGAGGCATCAAAGGTGGAAATGATCAGCGCTGTGACCCCTCTGCTTCAGCCACTGGTGATGAATAGCTGGCCCCAGTAACACAGGCAGATTACCCCCATAAGAGGTTTTTAGAGGGGCGGAGGGCAGGTTAGGAGGGGGTCTGATAAATGACAGGTTTATCTAACCGCTTTCTCCAGAGAGTCACCGTGGGGAGGAACAATAAAGAGCCTGGAGAGGGAGATGACTGACTGGGAGAATTATGTCAGAGCGATTGTCAATCATGGTGGTGGGCAGGCGATGGGTGGCGTTGAGCGGTGGAGGTGGTGGAGTGGCGGCCAGGCGCTGTGCTCTCCCCGCTCTCCTCTCTCATATGGTCGTCTGAATTAGTGTGGTGACGAGGGGGGGGATGACGGGAGACAGACGGGTATAATATTCTCATCACTCTTCACTCAGCTCGGCAGCTCAGCTCGGCAGGCTGCGTCAATCGTCTACCCTGGCCCACGGCGGTGCACAGCCCAGCCAGCCGCCACGCATCACACCCAGCAAATATTCCTTAACCACCATTTTTCATATTTCCCTGTATGCATAAGGAGATGAAAAATCATCCCATCATTTGTATTGTCTGACTGAGGTTATACACAAATATTAGTTTATCTACTCCACCTAAGATTGCCTCCCTAAGCAAGACGGATTGGTCTTTGATAGTGGGCAATATTCCCAGGAACATATTCAGTCCATCTTTTATGTGCTGCAATTCAATGGTTCAGCTCCAGGCATGAGCTGCTGCCGTTTCAATTCAATGGTTCAGCTCCAGGTATGAGCTGCTGCCGTTTCAATTCAATGGTTCAGCTCCAGGTATGAGCTGCTGCCGTTTCAATTCAATGGTTCAGCTCCAGGTATGAGCTGCTGCCGTTTCAATTCAATGGTTCAGCTCCAGGTATGAGCTGCTGCCGTTTCAATTCAATGGTTCAGCTCCAGGTATGAGCTGCTGCCGTTTCAATTCAATGGTTCAGCTCCAGGTATGAGCTGACGCCGTTTCAATTCAATGGTTCAGCTCCAGGTATGAGCTGCTGCCGTTTCAATTCAATGGTTCAGCTCCAGGTATGAGCTGCTGCCGTTTGAAGAAGACAGGCTCGATAAAACTAAACACCCAAGTCAGCGCTTCGCTTATTATCTGCAATACGCTTTAATTGCAAGACAATTTGTGGCGTGGCAAATGTATAGTCCAGAATGTGAAACGATCCCCCATGCAGAGCAAAAACAGCCCTGGCATCTAATCTTCATATTCATTCACTCTGCATTTATTGAACAATTATGGAAAATGGATATTAAAGCAAAACAAGTATAGGAACGAATGAGGAGAGAAAAACCAATAAAACTCCAACTAAAGGGCTGCATGGATTTTTGTAGCCGCTCTGTGTCCCTCTCTCTTCAGATAGATAGAAAAAAGGAGCGCGGGTGAGAGAACAAAGAATGAGCGAGAGAGAAAGGATGGAGAGAACAAGGAGGGGAAAGAGGAGTTCTAGGTCAGAAACCACTCTGTGATTATCCTCCACCCAGTCAAGTGTAAAACTCATTAGACAATGCATAATGCCTTTAATCAAATCAATGACAGCGGTAACTCCAGACTGATAGCTCCCATCAAAACGTACACAAAGCATGGAGAATTTCTCATTTACTTATAAAAATAAGTGGCTTTGGATCAATATCATGGAGGAAAAAGTAAAGGGAAAACAATAGTGAAAGAGGGAAAGGAGAATAATGAAACTAGCTCTCATCACTATTCTCATACTACTGTGACTAACATTGGTGGTTAGTAGTGATGATACTAATAAAAGATAACTAGAAATATATTGAATGTAAAATACACAATGGTGAAGATGAAGTCATATGACAATAGGATACATGAATAGATACAGTATACTGTCAAATGGGAGAGGTGGCCTAACATAGGACAGAACAACTCTTCATCCTTTCTTCCTCTTCACCCTCTCCTCTCCAGCAAGGTGCTGACAGACTGGGAAGCGGGTGGGCTGGGGTGTTTTGGGTAATTACATGGGGGGGGTTTGCAGGGGTACAGATGTTGGGCTGCTGAGGACCCTTACCAGGACGATGCTGAGCAGTAGAGTGCAAATAACCCTGCAGCTGCCTCCCTCTCCTCTCCTCTCCTACCTCTAAGTACCCTTCTTTGTTAGGGTGTGGGCCTTCATTTTTTACTGGTGACAGCAATGTTACTTGAGTTATTTTGTGGCATCTGGTTCATGGTGGGGGGGGGGGGGGGGTGTATGTGAAAAAGAAAAAACGCACACAGGACGCACTTTAATTAATTGCGAGGAGATTACATGGTCTTCCAACCGTGTCGTCTGTCATCAGAGCCCATTACACACTTCTATTAGATGTTTCTCCACAGTGTCAGCTGGCATTTGAAGGGGAATCTTGGTGGAGAATCAGCAAGCACAGTGAAAGCCTTTAATGGGGACAGATACTTGAGTTAAGTTCATCAGAGCTGAGTGAGGCAGAAACTGAAACTCCACAATGCCACGGGCACAATTAGCAGGAAGTCAACAAACAAATGAGCCTTGGTGGAGCGTAGAGCGAACGCAGCCCATTTCATGGTGTGTCAGCCACTCATGTCGGTGACACCGATGTCAGGGCCACCACTGTCCTCAGGGCTATTGTGGCTCTGTCTCATCCAGGGCCTAGACCAACTATTGGTCTTCATTTGAGGTGGAAAAGCTTTATTTTCATTGCGGAGCAATGAGGTGTCTTTGTATGAGTGCAGAGCGCGGCACAATCCATCTTCCACCAGTGGAGTTAACAGGACAGAAACCAATGCAGCCGCTACTCGGCGCAGGACATTACCAGTGTATGGTCTCATCATTCATCTGGCCTGTCATTAGACACTACTCACCACACCGCCTCGGAGAAAGAGAGAGATCAGGGAACCGCTACCTACGGTAGTCAACATGGTGTCACAGACAATACTGCCCCCTCTGAAACAACACACACTGTGTAACAGGAAGTATCATTTCCCTATCCACTGGTACTTAACTCCCTAAAAATCACTACCATCAAAGATGATCTATTACATTGACAAGATAGTCGAGTGACTCATTCTAACTATCAAAAACCATCTTGCAAGATCAGGTGGGACCAGTCTAGCCAATGAGAGCGCAAATATGCGTGTGTTCTCTCTGCTTCCGCATGGCAAGCGGTACTGGTGCATCAAGTCTGACACTAAAAGGCTGCTGAACAGCTTCTATACCCAAGTCATAAGACTGCTAAGTAGCTAACAAAACGGCTACATGGACTTGTATTTTATTTTTGCACTGTCTCTATGCACAAGGACTCAGTCACGCACACTGACACTCCAACACACACACACACTACTCTGTTTATCATATATCCTGAATCCTAGTCACCGGAACATAATTACAAATCTTTTGTAGACAGCAAATTGACAGCAAGAAGCCCAAACATATATAATATTTGACTAAAACATAATAATAAAAAAATTGCTTACATTTGTATACTTATTTAGTCAGACGGCAGAGCCGTATTTAGTCAGACGGCAGAGCCGTATTTAGTCAGACGGCAGAGCCGTATTTAGTCAGACGGCAGAGCCATATTTAGTAATTTAGCAGACACTCATCCAGAGCAACTTACAGTAGTCAGTGCATATATTTTTCATACTTTTTCGTACATATACAGTTGGGCAAAAAAGTATTTAGTCAGCCACCAATTGTGCAAGTTCTCCCACTTAAAAAGATGAGAGAGGCCTGTCATTTTCATTATAGGTACACTTCAACTATGACAGACAAAATTAGAAAAACATTTTTAATTAATTTATTTGCAAATTATGGTGGAAAATAAGTATTTGGTCAATAACAAAAGTTTATCTCAATACTTTGTTATAAAACCCTTTGTTGGCAATGACAGAGGTCAAACGTTTTCTGTAAGTCTTCACAAGGTTTTCACACACTGTTGCTGGAATTTTGGCCCATTCCTCCATGCAGATCTCCTCTAGAGCAGTGATGTTTTGGGGCTGTTGCTGTGCAACACAGACTTTCAACTCCCTCCAAAGATTTTCTATGGGGTTGAGATCTGGAGACTGGCTAGGCCACTCCAGGACCTTGAAATGCTTCTTACAAAGCCACTCTATCTCTGTATCTCTCTCTCTCTCTCTATCTATCTCTCTGGGAATACTTTGGAACAGATTTCCAAAATGAAAATCACTTGGGCTGATTTGCTGGTGTTTGTACAGTACAAATGAAAATCACTTGGGCTGATTTGCTGGGCTGATTTACAGTACAAATTAAAATATAAACTTTTGCTCATAAAACTTGCGGGGCATTTCACTGTGCACAATACATTACAACTTGAACAACAGACAGGCATAATGTTTTTGTTGCTGTTCCTGAAATGCCACGTGCGTCCACTTCTATCAGTGCATCTGTTACAACCTAACCATACAAAACCTACATTCCATTAAATAAGCCT